>NC_056728.1:1717537927-1717762927 GCF_019279795.1 Protopterus annectens | reverse complement strand
ATTAATACAGTGAAACATCATATTGATAAGATCATATCATTCTCTATAGGGGATATTATTTTAGCTGGTGATTTTAATTGTATACTACATGAAAGTGATACTACCACTATAAGGAAAAGAAGAATTACATCTAATGCAAAACATTTAAATGATTTTGCTAATTCTTATCATTTGAATGATATTAATAATCAGATAGAGTCAAAATCATTACCATACACCTTTTTTCTAACAGATACAAAACTTATTCAAAAATAGATAGGGTCTTTATTTCTAACCAGATGGTAACAGATTTAATTAATTCCAAAATCATTTCATGTCCTATATCTGATCATAACTCAATTGTTTTGAATTCATGATAAAAATACTCATAATGTTCAGATCAAAAGGATACCAGCATACTTAACTCAGCTAAAAGACTATAAAGAATATATACTTTCAGAAGTACAACATTTTCTAGACATAAATAATACTCCTGAAGTCTCCATTGTCTATGTTTGGGATGCCTTAAAATCATATCTATATGGACAAAGTATCAGATGGTATAATAATAAAAGGAAATCTTGGGATAAGGAATTGTTAGATATTCAAAGTAAACTAGACTCTTATAAACATAATAATAAAGAAAATATTATGGACAAGAAAGTTATTGAAGAAATAAACAAACTAAATGAGAAATACAAAGAAATTTTAACTCATAAAGTTAAAATAACTTTAGAGAAATACAAGTTTTGTCTTATTCAATAAGCCCCAAATACTTACATAGACTTAAAAATAAAACAAAGAGATTGAATAAACAAAACCATATCAAAGAAATCTTTTCTCTAAGGAAAAAGAAGAATGTTTCTAGTATACCAGAAATACTGGATGAATTTAGAAATCACTTTCACAAGATTAACCATAACAACATTAACATGGAACCTAAAGATAAAATAAAGGAGTTTATAACAACAAACATGAATAAAAAGCTTAATAAACAACAGATTAAACTATTGGACAAGAGTATTTCATATACAGAAGTTATTACACAAATAAATAAGCTTAAATCAAACAAAGCACCGGGTAATGATGGTATTATACCAGAGATTTATAAAATCCTTTCTAAAACTACATATTCATTAATACATAAGGTTTTTATTCTGGCCCAAACTGAGTTAATAACCCCCCCATCTTGGCAATATACATTTATTTCACCAATTTTAAAACCTAATAAAGATCCAACTAGATGTTCTTCATATCGACCCATCTCATTACTTAATGTTGATTATAAAATGTTTATGAGTATTTTTGCTGATAGATTGAAGACAATTATCCCCGGCATTATAGACATAGATCAGACAGGCTTCATTGTAAGTAGAAATACTTTTGATAATATAAGAAGAACTTTAACATTAATTGATTTTGCAAATAGGAAAAAGAAAGATTTAACACTTATTAGTCTTGATATAGGTTCAGCATTTGATTCAGTAAGTTGGGACTATCTGTTTACCTTACTGAAATGCACAAATTTCTCTGATGCATTTGTAAATTTAATTGAGCATTTATACAAAGGAACGCTGGCTTATATTAAGGTAGGAACATATGTTTCACAAAAAATACGCATTCTTAAAGGTACAAAGCAAGGATGTCCACTTTCTCCACTATTATTCACTTTAGTAATGGAGCCTTGGGCTAATTTGATTAGAAACAGTACTGACATAGAGGGTTTTGAAATAGAAGAAAATACAACATCAAAAATTCATCTTTTTGCAGATGATGTTCTAATTACATCAGCAGGATCTAATTCTTCTATGCAGTCTTTATTTGATAAAATGATGAATTTTAAAAGTATTTCTGGTTTAATATTCAATGAAGAAAAACTAAAATACTACCTATATATACACGAAAAATATTCTCATTAGTGATTTTACTAAATATGTACCCAACTCAGGTCAGATAACTTATTTAGGTATAATACTATCTAAAGATATTAAATCTATTATATATAATCACTATAATACCTGTTTTCTTAATATACAAAATCTTTTAATACCTGGAATAATATGTTTTTACTATGGAGGAGAGACTTACAATTATTAAAATGATAATATTCCCCAAGATTTTATACTTAATACAATCAATAATACTTTCACCTACAAAAATAACTATCAAGAAACTGAATACACTAATGTTAAATTTCTTATGGGCACCTAATAGACCTAGGATTGCATTAAAGAAACATACTAATAGCTGGTCTCAACGGGGTATTTCTTTTCCAGACTTTAATTTATATATTATCTCTTCTATTATAAAAGTTATTACTTTATTAATAGATCGGTTATATGTCCCAAAAAGGAAAGATTATTGGGAGCTAATTAGTATGCACTTCATGAAAATCGCCTTAACACATAAAAATATGATTATAAATAACTCCATGTTGTGGTTGCTAAAGGAATTTTGTACTTCACCTATTACACCTAAACATATGGTCTGTTACCCATTAAATATTATTATTAGTTATCGTAACTTTATATTCATGCACCCTAAGTATAGGGAATGGCATTTTATTGTATTCCCTATAATTTATACTCAGGGTATGCTTATGTCATCTACTTCTGAAGGAGCTCATTTAGCTATAGATAATAATCTAAAGTACTGGTATCGGCTGATATCTGATAATAAAGTTAAAAATCTAGATTTCTTAAAACAAGAATTTGATCTAAGAGAAACTTGCTGGTTAGAGGTTCAGATCTTTAGACAACATCTCATTGATAGAATAGATCTAATGTCTATAACAGTTAAAGAATCTATTCCAAAACTGATTGATTACTTGATAATAAATTTACAGCATAAAGTTTCTGATAAAGGTAAACTTTCATATATACATAAAATTATCAGACAAGAAACTTTTTACAATGTAGATTCATACTGGAATTATTTCACCTCTATTAATGGGGACCCACCAACTCAACAAGATAAACAATATATATTGGAATCTGCTTATAGAACTACATCTTCCATTGTCTGGAGACTTTATACATGGAAATTTTACATAGATCTTTTTATACACCTTTGATGATGAATAAAATTAATAATAAAGATAATCTATGTAAGAGATGTAATGTAGAAATTAATGCTGACTGGGCTCATATGTTTTATGACTGTATGAAGTTGAAAGAATACTGGAAGTCAATTAATGAATTTTGCAGGCTCTTTTACAGATAATTTCATTATTTCTAAGTCTCTTATATTATTCAACACACCTGTACCTTAATGTGTTAAAAAGATTAAGCTTCCCTTGTTATGGTCTATCCTAGCAGTGGCTAGGAAAATAATAACTAGAAATTGGATTTCAGATACACCTCCTTCGTTCAATGAATTTAAAAATGTTATGAATATAATGTGTCATATGGAAATAAGCACAATTAGAATGAGAACAACTAGAAAAACATCACATTATATTGTATGGGATAATTTACAAAATGTGTTAAAAAAATTCTAATTTCAATAGCACAGCATTTTAGTTTAATTAATTGATCTGATTGTAGTGGATGTCTTTGTAAATACTTTAGTTGTTTTGTTGAATATTATAATAATACCTATTTTTAATTATTTGTATAAAATTGTTATGATATTTCTCTTATATGTTAAAACAATAAACTTGTTTTGAAAAAAGAAATGGCTATCACACTTGAGTGTGTAGCCTACAACAGTTAAACAGGTAATTTAAACACAAAAATAACTTTGTTAAAGTGCAGGCAGTAAAATAAGTACAATATGTAGCTGAAACAAGCTTTTTAAATCAAAGTAACTCTAGAAAATTGGCATTTTAGGCGGAATTAGCTAAAGGCAGCAAGAAAATGCAGAAAAAATTATACTTAATCACTCCAAAGACTCTCTTTTGTCTCTCTGCTGCTGTAGAACTCTTCAGGGCACCAGGCAGGAGTTTGCTAAGCTGTATACTAGCCCAAAAACCTCACAAATGCGGGTTTTATAGCAGGGGAAATGAAAGAGATAGAAATTAGCCCAAAATGGCCAATAAACTACTAATTTCTGGGCTGAAACCACTGCGACCCTGGAGTTGGTATATATAGTTAGGGGGGGTGTGGGTGGCACAGCCCGCCACATTGGGGGTGTGGGGGGCGAAGCCCCCCACCTATTACCATTTAAAAACATGAAAATACAACAAAAACTACACATTTTAAACGAAAATAGGTATGGGGCTGTGCCCCCCACACACCCCCTAACTATATATACCAACTCCAGGGTTGCACAACATTGGGGAGGGGGGAAAATCCCTGTTATGTGCCTTGAATACTGGTTTTCAACCAAATGAGCTGTTGACCAAATGAATTTCAATCAAATGGTCTGTCGATCTTCTGAGGTAGATCCATACATATATATATATATATATATATATATATATATATATAGATAGATAGATATATAGATATAGATATATATATATATATATATATATATATATATACACGTATGTGTGTGTGTGTGTGTGTGTGTGCGTATATATATATATATATATATATATATATATATATATATATACACACATATATGTATATGAATATGTATATATATATATATATATATATATACACACACACACACACACACACACACACACACACACACACACACACACACACACACACACACACACACACACACATACACTCACACACACACACACACACACACACACATATACACACATTAACTGCAGCATTATATTAAAGCTACAAGTGTTTAGTGAAATTTGAATATCGACTATTAAGACTATGTAGATAAAAATGAAATAATAACACTATAAACATAGTATGGAAGCCTAAAACTGGGTATGATATGTTGCATGTAAGAATTTTATCATATATGTATATATGTTCAGAATATTTAATAAATATATAACTCAACAATTTTATCTCATTAATAGTATACTGCACACAATGGTTTTTGAGTTAATACTCTGATAAATATATTTACCTTATAAGGGCAGTGCCACTGATTTAGGGAAGAATAGAAAACTGCCATGTTCTATCAACAAGCCATGTGTTTGGATTCATGTTCTTGTACTGGCACGGCACTGCAGTACAAGAAAAGAGCTGTACTACTGAGGTACTGCAGTTCACAGGAGACATTAAATGTCTGCCCGATTTAGTGCTACCTATGGTGGCGGTTAAAGTTCCCACAGAACTAGTTCAATGAAGGATGGTGGTGATGAGGAAGCCACTACACTGTGTCTAGCCATATAATGACTTCACATATGAGGCATAATAATAATTTGTCTGGTATGGTTGCTGAGGGTTATAGATGCTGTCTCATAAAAACTCCATTTGAAATTAACTTCTAGACACTACTTGCATAGAATCAATATGCACTCCACTGCATGTGTCCATAAATGGTTTCTCCAGGTTCTCTGGTTTCATCTCAGAGGCATGCTGGTTGACTGAATACAATGCATTCCCCATTTATAACTACATTTGCCCTTGTTGCTAGACTGTGGCTGGAAAACATTCACAATGGTTGGTTCTTTTAACCATAGAATAAATGGTCAAACAAAATGAATAAGACACAATGTTATTAATAAAAATAATAATAAATTTAATAACCAAAACACATTTAGATGTTTTTATCAAGCTAAACAGTAGTGGATATGACCACCATTTCTTATTTACCAAGAAATTCAGTGTAACGTTACAGTTGTATAAAATGGCAGTGCAGAAACACCGAACAAACTAAATAAATAGAACTAATAACTTTTGTATAAAACTGAGCTTTATTTTATCTTTTTGGGCACATATTATGATTTACTCATCTCACAAATATTTTAATATATTTCTTTCTGAAGAAAAAATCCTAAATATTTATATAAAGTCTGGATAATGGGCCTTTTCTAAATATCTATCTATCTATCTATCTATCTATCTATCTATCTATCTATCTATCTATCTATCTACCAAGTTATCTGTCTTTTCTTAACTGGATTATTCCTCTTGCCTTTTTTCAGGGAAATACATACTGACTAAGGGAAATTTGATCCAGCATCTGAGAAATCATCAGAGTGATGGCACATACACACACACACACACACACACACACACACACACACACACACACACACACACACACACACACACTCGTGTAGCATTTCCCTCCCCCATACTGCACTGCAGTTATCAACAATAGAGAATGGATCCAAGCACCTTGCAAGAGTGGGACTTTAAAATAAGTTAACTAAACATTATAGGTTCATAGGTTGGTACTAGGCTATCGGCCCTAGGGCCTATACAAGCCTAGCCATAATAATTCCCTGGCTATTTCTTCCCAGAATATTTACTTCCCTTGTCCCTTGTCTAGCAGAGTGACTGACATGATCCCCAGGGTGAATTTCCTATCTCCCATCCAATCGTCAAGGTTCCTTTTGAAGATGGCCAAAGAGGCACTCTGCTTGACATGTATGGGCAGTCTATTCCAGAGTACGGGGAGTCTCTGGGTCAGGAACCTATCTCTCCAGCATGTTTCGTTCATTGTGATAACCAGGTTTAGATCCTTGGAGCATGTGGCTCTGAGGGATTGGGATTTCTTTAAGTGTAGCATGTCCAACAGCTCTGGGTTTGACATGGCCTTGTATGTTAAGCAAAGATCTCCTCTGAGTAGGCAATATATGACAGAGTATAGCTGGAGTGTTTTTTTGACGGTCAGCATAGGGTATCTGCTTTAGGCCTGTGATCCTTTTAGTGAGATATTTCTGTGGCCTTTCCAGCTGTTGCAGGTGTCTTGTGAGGTACATACCAAATGGGGCGTTGTACTCAATAATGGGTCTAATGAGGGATGAGTACAGTGGGACAATGACCTCCTTTTTTCTGGATGGAAAGCCCTTAGTGATGGGGTGTGCCACATAGAAGGATTTCCTTACTGTTGTGGAGCTGTGGTTATCAAAGGTGAGACCACTGTCCCCCTGTGTCCCTAAGTCCCTTATCACACTTTCGGCGTTTAGTGTACTGCCACTTATGTGGTAATTCATGGGTACATGTTTTTTCCCAAAGGGGATAACTATACATTTCTTGGCATTGAGCTTAAGCCCATGGCTCTGGCACCAAGCATCTGTTTCTGTAAGACCCTTTTGTAGAATATCCACATCATTTGGGAATTCAGTAATGGTTCCCAGTTTGCAGTCATCTGCAAACTTTGTTAGCCAGAGTCCTTTAGTGCTAGCCTGTACTTCAGAGAAGTAGATGCCAAACAAGACCGTTCCCAGGACTGAACCCTGAGGTAGTCAACTTGTCACTTGTCTGGAGATGGATTTGGAGTCGGCTACTTTTACAGTGTGGATTCTGTCAGTAAGCCAGTTGGTAACCCATCAAATAACGTACGGATTGAGGGCCAGCTTAATAAGTTTATCTATGATTCCAGAGTGAGGGATGGTGTCGAAGACCTTGGAAAGATCCAGATAGGCTGTGTGGACCGCCTTACCCTCATCCACGGCTCTGGAGATTCGAAGAAGTCATTCAGGTTGAGGAGACAAGGTCGGCCCTTCACGAAAACAAACTGGGTGGGGTCCAGTGTTTGAAGGTTGCCAATGTCTTTGTTTATAAGTTCCATGGTAATGCGTTCCATGGTTTTGCAGATCAGGCTCATCAGACTGATGGGATGATAGTTCCCAGGATCCAAGGTGGATCCCAAACTTATGGAGTGGGTTAACTGTAGCTGGGCACCACTCATTGGGCATGAAGCCTGAGGTGAGGCTATGATTAAACATGACACTTAGGTGAGGTGCCAGCTTATTTTGTAGTTCATGTAGTACACAGCCCGGGATATCGTCTGGTACCATGGATGCTGTATTCTTAGCTTTGGAGAGTGCGTTTTTTACCTGTGTGGCCGTGATTACCAGAATTTGGCAATCTTTTGGTATTGAGAGCTTCCTTACAGCACAGGGTTGGGAGTCAGGCTGCAAGGAGGTATTACAAATGACAGCCAGGACTTCTAGAACTGTAGTACATAAAATATTCCAAACAAATGCAAACAGAATCAAACAGTTCACTCCAAAGAGTAAAAAATGAAACTAAATATTTACCAAAAAATAAGTCATTTTAAGAATAATCTTTTACAGGAAAACTGCTTATGAAAAAGATGGCTGTAAAAAAATGACATGTTACCAAGTCTCGTACAATATGAAATATCACTGCAGCAAGAGGTTATCAAATGACATGCTAAAAATAAGGTACAATACGAACTACAATTGCAAACTATCAAAAATTTAAAATGTTGCCTTTAATACCCAGCTTAGGATATTCAAATGCAGGACGTTATAGCAATAAACCAAGAAACCAGCTAAACAAACAATAAATCAGATTATTGTGCAAGAATATGAAAGTCAAACCCAATACAAACATCTCTCAAGTATATACGAATCCACTCAATACAGAGCTACAGATGCACAATAAAATGCAGAAGTGAAATGACAGAATGCAGTGTGTCAGAACTAAGTTATCTTTACACTTCAATTATAGTTCTCCTTTCAAAGATCCATGTACAGATACAGTATTCTAAGGGGATTAGACACACTGTATACCAGCGGAAATGCTAGAATATCAGTTAGAATTTTAATTTTCAAAGTGAATATAATTAGGAAAGTACCTCACGGGAAATGATCCCAAAACAAAAACTCACAAACACAAGCATTAACATCTTGTCCAAATGAAGCAAAATATCAAATATGTTTAAGATTCTGCTTTTATTTTTATATTACATTGGACTTAAGTTTAAAATTTATCAGAAGTTCAGCAGGAAAATTCAGACTGTCATTATTAACAACCAACCCAACCTATACAAACATCATGTACTTGGTCATTCCTTATGTATATGTGCGTGCATGAGCACACACACACACACACACACACACACACACACACACACACACGCACACACACATGCTTTGCCTGTCTCTGAGGCTTAGCTGTCATATTATGCATCTGAGCTGCGTACTTTCCTTTTACTCCAGCACTTTTTAAGTGTATTTTTTTAGCCAAAAGGAAAGAAATTATGTACTTCCCTTTCTTGGCACAGGGTCTAATGTCTGTGACATAATAACTCCCAAGGATGTGCTCATGTTAGCCTGGAGCTGAAGTTAGTGCAAAACATATATCGGTCCAATAAAAGTTATTATATCACCTCTGTGTTCCAGTGTCTCTGTTGTTTTATTTGACATTGTGTGACTCTTGAAATACTGTTCTCGAGCAGTCATGGTGTCTATGGTTAAATATCAGTACTGAATAAAGTGTTATGGTATGATGTGTGATGGCTTCCTTGTAGCAGTGCAGGTACAGTTGCTTCACTCTGAGCTCAACATCTGTATAAAAGGAGAACAATGCTTTAAGTCAACTTGTTATAATTGCCCCATGCTGATCTACCTTTACATGCAATACTGATCACATAAAGTTCAGTGTTTCCCAGCTTGGTACCCTCTCTGCAAAATGAAAGCAATAGTAGTTTGGCAAATGTAATTTTATCCTCTTGTTAAAAAGAATTAATATTGAAGCTGTTAAGTTTGGCAAATGCAAATGCAATGACAGTCACAGCAGTTCAACAAATGAGATCTTAACTAACCTGATAAAAATTAAGGGGTATGTTTGGGTGAGGTACCTCACTGGCTTTTCTTGCATCAGCAGACCAGTGATCACATACTTGTAAGTGTACACACAGTATGTGCAGCAAGTTCATATTGTTATAGAAATAACTTCTGCATAGCAAACAGGGATTAAAGTGTAAGTGTATATACAGAGTAAGTTAAGTGACTTCAGTTTTTATATCACAGGTTTGTAACTGTGCACATAGAATTATTGCAGCAATCTCATCTTTTTTCTAGAAATAGTTACTTTCATACAGCAAACAGTGAGCTGCAGTTAGTAATCATGTGTTTTTAACAGCATACAGAAAATGAGTTGTGTCTTAGTTGAAAACAAAAAAACGAAAGGCTCACGTAATGTACTGGGTACAAATATAGTAGAAAACTATGTTCTAAATAGTATTTCACAATTCTAGGAACTCCGCAACTAAGGGTGCAAGCAAAATAAAACATGTTTATTAGAACAAAGAACAAGAATTGGTTCAGTGCTTTTGTCCCTATAACCATATAATGGATTTCACAAAGGTTCTACTTCACGCTTGTTATCCAACAAACAAATGGATTCTATGTCAGCTCCCATGCATAAGAACTTACAAGAATGGTTATATTGTGACATTTGGTCATTTTCTACAGTGAACCAGTCCGGATATAATGGAGATATGCTGACAATGATTGGAACTCTTGAGAAAAAACTTTCTAAGGTGCATAATTTGCAAATTGACAATATGTTTTTAACTGAATGTCTCCATGTTAAAATAGTACTGAGGGGTTTACGTCTCTACAAATTCCCTAATGGTTTAATATCCAGAAGTAAGGAATGTTATGAACTTTTGTGTATGTTTGACTGTCATGGTTTTGATATGATGAACTTTATTATTAATTTGAACACTTTGTTATTGCATAAGCATTTGGATGAAATTTCTGTATTAAATAATCAGATCATTAATGATCTTCTGTTTTTGTACTATAAGCGCAAGTACAATATTTAAAAAAAAATGATGGTCAAGTTGAAATTAATATTGCAAAAAAGCAGAAGAAGCTTTTTAGGGATTTAAATGAATACACTAACCACACAGTTATCTGTTACCTAAGTTTCTTGGTAAAAAAGGATGTTTTTTTCTAATTCTTCTAAATCATCTTTTATGGCTGATAATATGTAGGCTAATATTCACTGAGGAATATAATGTCAACTTCCCTCCCCTTCCTTGTAGATCTGAAGGGACAGAAAATCACAAAAGGACAAATAATAATGATTTTTTTCATCATCCCCTATCCCACGCCCTTTGCATTTAGGAAGACAGGGCTGAGGAAGATGTCAGAAAAGGGGTTTTCAGTATTAGTAAACCCAGGTTCCTTCTCTGATTCTCTCAAGCCTAAAATACTAGCGTCCCATGGGGGTAGGATGATATCCTATTAAGGATTTAATATTTTTAACTACACTGAGATTCCAATTAATAAAATGCACTTCTCTCTTTTTAGTAAAGGTTTCAGATTTGTATCCCTTACTAATTTGGATATTTATGATTTAATGGTAGAACTCAAAATGTTTACTAGGAAACCTAATTTCCAGTTGACTTTAACTAATTTCAGACCAGAACTTAAAGGTTCCATCTTTTAAGAAAAAAGTATTTCCAACCCTCCACTTAATCCTATTTTATCTATCTTTGAAAGGAGATCGAAAGGAGATCTGAGAAAGATTTTTATCAATTATTTAGATCACTTTCAGAACACTTTTACAATTTAACTAAGGAAGAAACAGATTTGTTTTATTGTTTGAGACATGATCCTACTATGAGAGTTCTGGAATCAGATAAAGGAGATGGTACTGCATTAGTTGATAGGACTGACTATATCTGTCACATTTCCAACAAGTTACAGGACCCCAGTAATTATAACACTGTTTCCATCAGTGAGATTGCCACTGCGTACAAAAAGATTGATCTTTTTGTTGATGATTCTTTGATGCAGAGAAATAGTTCAGTTGATACATGTAACTTTATTTGTATTTTTAACCCCTTGATACCAGCAGCTTTTGGGATACCAAAAGTACATAAAGATATTTACAATCTACCTTACAGGTTGATTATAGCTACTTGGGGCTCCAACATCTACCCATTAGTGGTCTTTCTTGACCACATGTTAAAAAACTGACTTTCTTCAGTTAACCACATACTCCGAGATTCTTGGGGTTTTTTGTCCAAGATTACACAACACCTTTATAGTCTTACATATAGTTTTTTGACAGTGGATGTGGTGGACTTATTTACTAATGTACCACATCAAATGGGTTTGGAAGTCTTTAACTCTGCTATCGTTGAATTAACTTCCCTAGAGGGCCACCTTATTAATTTTGTTACTTCTGTTATGGAATTTATTTTATATAAGAATTCACAGTAAGACGCTGTCTGGTTCGATTCTCAGCTAGAGCGTCTTCTGCGTGGAGACATGCGTGAATGGGCGTACCTTCGTTGAAGGTTGTGCGTCAGGGCTGGTAACTCGGCACGTAAAAATCAACTACCAATCATTAGCGGACTGGAGTTCTGCTGTGGCGACCCCTAACCGGGAAAAGCCGAAAGACACAACAACAACAATAATTTCCTTTTCTTTGAGGATGAATACTTTAGACAATTACATGCAGTGGCCGTGGAAGCAGCGAGTGACCCTATTTATGCCAACTTGGTCATGTATTGGTGAGAAAAAAACAGATATTAAATTCAGAATTTTCCAACTGTTGGCATGTTTACTTACATTATTTCGATGATAGTTTCATCTTTTGGATGCCATCTAGTGTTCAGGTTTTTGAATTTGTGCAGTTTTATACAATACAACCTCCTTTTTAATGTTCACTCATGAACATACAGTAGACATTGAATATTTTCTAGATGTTCATGTTTGGAAGGATAAGGTTAGTAGAAGTTTCCAGTCTTCTATATATAGAAAACCTGCATTTTCAAATAATTATTTACATTTTAATAGTTGTCAATCATCCTTGGTTTCATAAAAAGAATATATTCAAAGGTCATCTTGTTCGAGCTGCTAGAATGAGTTCCACTTTTGAGATCTTTAAGAAGGAGGGCAATTTTATTTTGGATATGCTTTTGGAGAGAGGTTATCCTCATAATCTTTTGGTATCTATCTGTGAAGAGGGGTTGGGGTATTAAATCTGGTCCCCTCTTGGGCTCTGTTTTGGTAGGGGATACCATGAATCCCTTAACAAGAACTGACCAATTCTAATTTCTTGATTGTTAAATTCAATTCCAATTCTAAACTTATCAAGGATATTGTGTACAGGAATTGGAATATTCACAAAGTGGATGACAAGGTCTTTACCACTTTAGGGGAAACACCAAAAATTGTTTTCAAATTGGAAAAATATTAAATGTCTATCTGAAATCACTTTTATCCCTCAAATGAATAGATTTCAGAGAGGCACCCATAAATGCAGGGCCTGTGCCCAATGCCCCTATGTGTTGGAACAGGAATGCATTTGTTGGACAACTGCTGCCATTCTAAAATTAAGTTGGCAGATGGCAATTGTTTTACACAAGGGGTTGTTAAATTGCTCATTGTTCCAACTGCCCATCTTTTTATTTTGGCAAGACTGAGAGACAATTACATAAAATAATTTATGAACATAATTATGGGGTTCCTATTGAATTGTCGACAGCATAGGTTGTCGAATGCTTAATCATCAACACCTAAGCGGCGAATGTTTACAATAGCAAAAAGCCACATCATCAAATTCTTTCCTTGGGAAAGAATTTGCGTGACCATTATCGGGGATTTCCCCTTTCCTCAATGTAGTGTGATCTCGGAATTGGTATGTTTAGTTAGGGGGGTGTGTGGCATGTGGGCGAAGCCCCCCCCCCACTATGTTTGGGTGTGTTTATTTATTTTGTTTATGGATGGCCACTTGAATTCTTTCCCGAGGAAAGAATTCAGTGATGTGGCCATTCGCTATTGTTAGCTTTTGATGCCTAGGTATTGATGTTTTAGGATTCAACAACCTATGCTGTCAATGTTATGATACAGACACTAATTATGACATTGTAAGATATACCACTAATAATTCTCTTTATAAACACTTTCTCACTTGTTCTGGTTTTAATAAATTTTTGTTTGGCATTTTAGAAGCTATCCTTCAAAATGAACAAGGAGGTTCTTGGGAAACATGAGTGTAACACAGAGAATTCATTCGACAACTCAAGTTAAATGTTCAGTTTATACCAGTATTAATGAATACATTTCCATTTTGCCTGTTCTAAAATCAAGAGCCATGAATTTGTGAACTAGTTAATAAGATATCACTTATTTATTATTTTTTCCCCTTGTTATGGCATATATTTTTTAATTTTCATGCATATAGTATTTTTTAAGTATAATAGAACATTATCTTTTAGATTGATTATGAATTAAATGTTGATAGAAATTAATGACTTCTTTTAATTTTTACTAACATTTTAAGTTTCTACAACTCTTCATATAATTTCAGGTAATTTAATATTTTCTTATTATGATATGTTAATAATTAGTTTCTAACTGGTATGGTTGATTGTTTATATATATATAATATATATATATATATATATATATATATATATATATATATATATAGATATATATATATATATATATATATATATATATATATATATATCTATAGATCTTTTTTCTCCTACCCTGTATCTGGCTGCTGCGCACCCTGCTCCAACGCTTGACCTACACCTTGTGTTCCTGCACTAAACATCTGAACTTACCTTGCTGGAAGCCTCCAAAAGATAGTCCTAACTAAGAAATAACCTACCAGCTCCCCAAGAGACAATTCCTGTCTTAAAAGGCAGTGAAACCTTGTGTTCCTGCACTAAACACCTGAACTTACCCTGCTGGAAGCCTCCAAAAGATAGTCCTAACTAAGAAATAACCTACCAGCTCCCCAAGAGACAATTCCTTTCTTAAAAGGCAGTGAAAGTATGTATTGTTACTGCTACAAGTAAACTGTATTACTTTTAATGTATAGTAAACTGTAATACTTTTAATGTATTAACGTCTCTGCTAGGTTAGGCAAGCTTCTAAGTCGGGCTAGCCAGCAGCCAACCCCCCCCCCCCACCATTTATCACTTATCTTTATATTAGCCCTATTTCCAGTACATATTCTCTACTCACTAACTGGATTATTTCCCCTCTCCCTTAACCTGCTATCCTCTGTAGGAGACCTATCTGTTGCAATGACGTGACTGGCCAATAGGTGGCGCTTAAGTATAAGTTTACTGTTCACTAATCTCCCTCTCCGTTTCTTTACCATATCTCTCCAACTCTGTTCTCAGTTTTCTACAGACTTACTTTTTCACCATCTCTCCTGTGTCCAATTTATCTTAATTCACATTCTACTTCTCTGTCACCCTGACTCTCCTCTTACCAGCCTCTGAACTTTCTTCTTCAATTCTCTCACTCTCAGACTTACCTGCTGAACTCTCATACCTCACAGATTGCCATCCTCGACAGTCTTCTCTCTTGTCTCCACGGGCGGCTCATGCTATAGGACTGCAGGACTGCAGCCCCCCCCCCACCTGTAGAATAAATAAAAATTGAAAAATAAAAAAAAATTCACGGACTCCATGCATGCGTGCATGGTTCCTGACTGCTGTGTTATGCAGACTAGAACTCCATGCACACATGCATGCTCATTCCAGAGCTCCAGACTGCTCTGTTAGGCAGTCTGGATAGGAAAGGCAGGAAACTCCACCCTTCCAGCCCAGAGATCTGTGCATTGATGACTGCACAGACAGAAAGATCACTGGACTGCATCACCCACAGAATGGAGGCTCCAGCCTACTCTCATGGAACTAGCCATCTCTCACAAGAGACCATTTTGTGGAGGACATAGCTGCAAACAGGAGGTGTGTGTGTGTGTGTGTGTGTGTGTGTGTGTGTGTGTGTGTGTGTGTGTGTGTGTGTGTGTGTGTGTGTGTGTGTGTGTCAAATGCCTCATTTACTACATGGTGGTGGGTAGAGAATAAGGCTTGAACCCTGTACCTTGAGCCCAGGTGGCAGGAGCCTGAATTCCCTACCCACCACCATTTGTAAAAACAGTGCAGATTTTTCCCTCATACTTGTTCTATTCCTCATAAAATCTGTGGTTTCTTTATTTTTGTGTCCTTGCAAAGCCAGTAGTGCATTGGTGCAGTGGTAGCATTGTTGCCTGACAGCTACATGTTCTCTGGTTTGATTCTTGGCTGGGGTGCCTTACCTTCTCTGTGGAGTCTGTATGCCCTCCCTGTGTTTGTTTCCTCTAGTGTCCTCCCATCTTACAAAGACATGTATCTGTCTGGAGTGTTTCTCCCTGGGCCTCTGCTAAAAATTAGCTTTTGTTCCAAGTCAGACTTTCCTGGTTAACAAATGTTAAAAATGACACACATTTGAATATCAGACTTCATATTCTTCAGAAAGTGCATGGTAACGCAAAAGCTTTTATTCTAGCAATTTTCTAAGTGTATAAGATGGATATTTGAAATGTGTCCCTATTTTTGGGACTGGATTCCCCCATTATTGGCTTCATCCAGGTTTTTTGTGCTAAGGTTGAGAGCTATGGTAAGAACTGAATTCACTGAATATGTTTGGGGGCTATGTTCCCCCATTGCTGGCTTTGTCCGGGTGTTTTTTGCTAAGAGATTGAGAGCTATGGTGGGGGCTGTATTCACTCATTATTGGCTTTGATCAGGTGTTTTGTGCTAAGAGGTTGACAGCTGTGCTATGGTGAGAACTGAATTCACTAAATGGTAGCCATTTAAGTTTCCGTCTTCCTCTTTCACAAAACAGCTGATTTGGCATAGTGGTATGTTGCTCTGACTGTTTTGCACAGGGTCCTGGGTTTAAGGCTTGGCAGTGAAATGTATGGTGGTAACACAGCATTTTATTCTAGCAATTTTCCAACATTATAAAAGCAATGTTTAAAATGTGTCCCTGGTTTTTGGGCTTTTGTCCCCCCCCCCCCCCCACAATAAACTTTAGCTTTTTCCAGATTTCTTTGTGCTGCAAAGTTCAGAGATACAGTTGAGTGAGTAGATTTTACAAGAAGCTGAGAGCTGCATGGGGAGCAAATGTTTACTGCTGCTTATGCTGAGTCTGCTTGCCTTGTTAATAGCACAACCGGTAGTATACTTGCTTTTGATGCAGAAGGCTGTGGGTTCTACTCCCACAGTAGATAGATGCATTGCTGATACTGTACTGTGCAAAGGGGGTGGATGCTGCACTCCTTTTTGGTGAAGATACCTAGTAACTATGAACCTGTTATCAGTTTGCCATCCATTCCCTATTGCAATATTGCTAGCTTATCATTTTTTTAGTGTAAGATAGTCAATTTATTCCTCAAGGGTAACAGGCACTTTATTTGTAGATGAAACAATGAAATACAAAGTTGTTTGCTAGCAGCAACCTCTTCATTAGTTACAGATCTCTTTAGTGTGGAATTATTTAGATGACTTTTACTTCTTCAGAGATTGTGCATATGTACTGATACTGGTGGACTGTAGAAGTTTGAGTAGACTTTTATGATGGAAATGTTTTGAATTGGGCAGTTTTGTCATTACTGGTGAATGCATTTTGTTTCATTGTTTACTGGAAAATTTTCAAAACAAATTTAAAACACCCTCTAAAACTGTACTGTATGGTACAAGGAATATAATTTAATACAATCAGGTAGGTGTATGAAAGAGCATGTGTATGTTTTGTGGGCAAGGGGCCTGTGATTTGAAAACAGCCCAAACCCAAAGTTAATCTGCCACTGGCAAAATGTATTTTCTTTGAATGTGGGTTTCAATGCTGTTTCAGTGAATGTGAGTTTTCAAGAACAGAGAAGTTTTAATGCTAAGTCTGTTTTCATTGTAAGATTGCATTGCTTTGTTTAGCAGATATGATATCTATTAGTGTTTGCGCTGTAAAATGCAAAATAAAACTTTCAAATGAAGTCCAAGTCATCGCAGAAGTAAAGCAGTATGCACATAAGTTTTTATGGTTTTTGTTTTGCGGCTTTTCCCGGTTAGTGTTTATGGTAAACGGGGTGAACTAGCCAAGTAATGGTTCATTGGAATGGCTGTGGGGGGGGGGGGGGGTGAAGCTCCATTCGACCATGATTTTGTGAGGGGGGTAAGGGCAGCAAACTCAGACAACCCCAGCTGAACTATACCTCTCAACTGTCCAGATTTTTGCAGAATGAAGAGATTTTTGCTTCTTATTTTTGGTTTGTTCCTCATAAAATTTGTGGTTTTCTGTCAAATCATTTAGGAATGAAGTCACTAAATAATAACAGACACTGAGTTTCAGATTTCATAACCTTCAGAAAAATGCATGCTAAAGCAAAACCTGTTATTCTATCAACTGTCTCAGTTTATACAAGGGCAATTTTTAGTACTGTTTATATGTTCCCCTCATATATTTGGCCTTGTCCGGATTTCCTGCGTTAACAGGTTGAGAGGTACATGCAAATAAATTGCTTTATAGAATTAGGCATACCCAAATCTCTCAAATGTCCCCGATTTTGGCTCAAAATGTTGCTCTTCCCCTAATAATCCCTCCGCAAAATGGCAATTTTGGAAGAAAACATGGAGGGTTTACAATTAATAAATAACTGTAATAATCAGTTATAGATTGCTTTTATTTCAGAAATGCATGTAGATTATTTTATTTTGTCAGCTGCTCAAGTTAGCAGTACTAATATTAAAAAGTGCCCCTTCTTTGCAGGTTCCCAGCTGTATTGTGTGGCTGTTTTATATTTTTGAATCATATTTTTGGTCCATTTTTCATAAAATTGTGTTTTTTTGCCAAATCAGTGGCAAATCATTAAAGACTGAAGTTAGAAAATAATGACAGACATTTCAGTTTCAGATTTCATACCCTTCAGAAAATTCATACTGATGCAAGACCTATTATTCTATTATCTTTCTAAGTTTATAAGAGCAATATTTAAAAATTGTCCTTATTTTTGGGCCTTTGTCGCACTTCTATGTATGGCTTTGTCCAGATTTCATGCTCTGAGATTGAGAGGTATGACAAATGTGTCAGGGCCATCACAGTCAGCCAGAGACATTTCAAATTGTGACATACTTGTTGCACCCCACTCCCCCATGTAGTGACTCTGGATGTGTCCAAGCAAGTCAAGGAGCAGTTATGCAGTGTAAATGTGCAGACTATCCCCCCATCCAAGGTAGACACAAGTACTACAATGGCTTTTCATCTGTCCTTGATTTTGCAGAATGTTCTGTTTTCTGTCATATTTTTATACTGTTGATTTATGCTTATTATTTAGAAAGTGCCTGTTGCTCTGTGTTTAAGTAGCAATGCTTTAACAACCATCTGGTAAGCTTGTCTGAGATTGTAAGATGCAAGTAAGTTTTAATAAGTATACTGTTAATGAATTGCCAACATTGAAAGCCTTTCTGTTGTTGCCATGCAGAGAATACTTACATACCTAGATAATTGGGTATTGAAATGCATATGACAGTATTTGTAATAAAGGACAGGATTCCATTATTTTAAAAGCTCATTACAGGCTTTACCTGCAAACTAAACAGAATGCCAATCTATCATGTGTTGTCCATATCCTATGCAGTAATCCTTTAAGCAATGTATGTTGAGCTTGTTTCCTGTTTGCTTTTCATTTTTTACTTTGATCATGTTTTCCCCATGAAACAAGTAGATAGTTATCAGGCAGCAGGTCTTTTTTGGATAAGAAACATTTTTACAAGTGGGGGTATCACAGAGATTGCTACTTTCAGCATGTTACTTGGTACTTTAATAAAGCTGAATATAAATTATAATTAGAACTGGAGTGCAAGGAGAAGTGGTTTGAGTTGAGTGCTGCTTGTTTTTCTTATACTTGATTTTGACTAGCATTCCAGTAATGTATTTAAAAAGTAATTTATTTTTTCATGCCTCACAACCTTTTTGTTTACATCTAGATATTAAGTAAGCTGCCATGCAGCCAATGGATTGAAATATTTTTTTTCTTCTACACTTTCCTTTTTTCTTGATTGGACTCTCATAATGATGGTTTGGCACCCAGGGCAGCGTATTTAATTAAAGTTACAGTTTTTGTGGTTTTGATCATAGCCCCTCCCTTTCAAGTTGGCCACACCCATTCCTATTGACCCCACCCATTCAGCTGTCTCCTGCAGCCCCCCTTTGATTTGAAATCACCAGCCACCACTGCTTGTCTCTAGTATCCTGCTGCTCTATCTCTCTTTAGCTCTCTATACTTCTGTCATTTCTCTCTCTGACTACAGCACTTACTGTACTCTAGCCTTTCTTTATCTGTGCCTACATATTCATCTATGCTCTCTTGTTCCTACTTATTCTTTTACCTCTAACTCTGTGCTCCTCCCCCTATCCTAACCCTCCTTATCTTCTACCTCACCTAAAGCTGCTTATCTCGCGGCTTCTGCCACACACCTGCCTTATGGCTTACTCTCCTCCCCCCTGCCCTAACATCCTCTCTCACCTTATAAATATATCCCAAACTTGGGGACGCCATCTTTCTTCTCCTACCCTGTATCTGGCTGCAGCGCACCCTGCTCCAACGCTTGACCTACAGTAAGTGAATTCATCTTTCTACATGCTTCTTGTCAACGACTACTCAATTGATCTGATTACTTGCTTTCAACATTTTCAATTGTCTGTTGAGTATTCCTTGTTTGTAGACTATGCTCTCGCTGAAAACGCATACACCTTTACAGCTTTGTGCACGTGGGACTGTACCTGGAGGCTCTACTGCCTTTGGAAGCAGCTTTAATGTGGTATTGCCCTATCTAATGTGCAGGGTGAAACTAATGTCTTATTTTAATGTGCTGAGGCAATTGTACCATTTAACCACTATGCACTCCTAGGACTGTGCGTATTCATGCAATGAATTATAGCTATACAAAGCCTCGAACGAGTTATTAACTCATATAGGAAACCTATTTGTGCTGAGCTTAGTTACCACTGTATAACTAGTGTTATCCTTTCAAATGTTACTAGCCTTTAAAATGTTGTTTAGACTAATATAGTGAATATAATTGTGAGAATTTAGTCATCCACTCTTATAAAGCATAGACGCTACATATCTGCTCAATCATAGTTAATGCAGAGTTCAAATGTTACTAGCCTTTCAAATGTTGTATAGATTCATATAGTGTGCATAATGGTGTAGAATTTAGTCATCCACTCTTGTAAAGCTTAGACGCTACATATCGGCTCAATCATAGTTAATGCAGAGTTCGGTCACCACTGTATAACCTGTTTTTAACTTTAACATATGATGTTTAACCACTCACAGTGTACTTATTTTATGTAGTAATTAGTTATCCACTCACATAAGGTCTAGACGCTACATATTTGCTCTAACAAACTAAGTGTGTTGCATGTGGGCTGTTATATGAGGCTCTATTGTCTTGGTAATACTAACACACTGTTAATGTGTAGAGCTAATTCAGCCACTATATCCACTCTAATTAAATTCATATATCACCTGGTAGTAATGCTTTAATACGGCCAATAAGTGCTGTACAGACAAACATGGTGGATTTCCTTTGTGCGGTAGTTATTTATAATATTGCTGTTATGCATATTGTATCGCATATGCTGAGCCTTAAAAGAGTCAGTCGCCGGGGATTGTAAGAATCGGCTCTACTGCCGAGGGGCCCATAGAACATTACTACACCCCCTTTCCATGTGCAGGATCTACTTGACTCTGTAACAGCCCTTTGCAAGGTTTACTTTAACACTGTTGAAACCATTTATTCCTTGTGTTGAAATTATCTTGACACTGTTGTTAAGCATATCCCGTCGTATATGCTGGGCCTATATAGAGTTCTACTCTGGAGACGCTAACCTAGCGGTTTTACCACCACGGACCCTCAAAATAGGTTATAATCCCTTTCTATGAGCAGAGTTGAACTAGCTCACATTACTTATTGCTGTTTTCACCGCATATGCTTAACTAAAACAGCGTTGAGCATAAATGTCTGAAAGAACTGACTCCACTGCTATTGGACCTGAACTCTTTCTATTTCCAACCCACTCCAATGTGTAGATGTTTTACTTATTACTAATTTCTATGCTTGCTATTTTTAAAACACCGTCACCCAGTGACATTTTTGCCTTATTTCCTACAATTAGAAAGCAGTAAAAGCCAAAGCAAGATGCATTATTTGTAACTACTGTACAAAACCTGTACCAGATCTCCTGCATAGGCTCTAACCCCAATAGCGTCTCAAGCATAGTCCATTGCAGCACATCCTGACTGATTTCTGTATATGTATCTGTACTTTCTTGGAATAAGAACCTCACAAAGTGTTGTGTCTTGCCCCAGCAAATCTTCCTTGTTAATGCATAAATTCTTAAATGTAACTAGTTTTTAACTTGGTTATTTGCCTGTATTATCAATGTGGTTTTAGAGCTTATGATAGTACCTGTTACATATTGCAATCTTGTTTTTTTTACTGAGGTATATATGTTATTGTGTATATGCAAACTCATAACTTGCTCTCTAGACCTAATATTGTCTCCCTCACTACCTTTTCTCTCCTTCTACATTTACCAGCCTTGTGTTCCTGCACTAAACACCTGAACTTACCCAGCTGGAAGCCTCCAAAAGATAGTCCCAACTAAGAAATAACCTACCAGCTCCCCAAGAGACAATTCCTTTCTTAAAAAGCAGTGAAAGTATGTATTGTTACTGCTACAAGTAAACTGTATTACTTTTAATGTATAGTAAACTGTAATACTTTTAATGTATTAAAGTCTCTGCTAGGTTAGGCAAGCTTCCAAGTCGGGCTAGCCAGCAGCCAACCCCCCCCCCCCCATTTATCACTTATCTTTATATTAGCCCTATTTCCAGTACATATTCTCTACTCACAAACTGGATTATTTCCCTTCTCCCTTAACCTGCTATCCTCTGTAGGAGACCTATCTGTTGCAATAAAGTGACTGGCCACTAGGTGGCGCTTAACTATCAGCTTACTGTTCACTAATCTACCTCTCCGATTCTTTACCATATCTCTCCAACTCTGTTCTCAGTTTTCTACAGACTTACTCTTTCACCATCTCTTCTGTGTCCAATTTATCTTAATTCACATTCTACTTCTCTGTCATCCTGACTCTCCTCTTACCAGCCTCTGAACTTTCTTCTTCAATTCTCTCACCCTCAGACTAACCTGCTGAACTTTCATACCTCACAGATTGTCATCCTCGACAGTCTTCTCTCTTGTCTCTACCCACTTCGTTCGCCCTGCGGGCTCACTCTGCTCCCCTACCCTGCCCCCATTTCCCACACACCTCCGGTGGTTCTACTTTTATTCCTCTTAAGACACACCCCGACTAAACCTACTCCAATCTGCTTAGTCACATCACTAGCATTCCCACCCCCATTCACTTAATACACCCTCCTTAGTTTAATTACCACACCCTCTATCCTATTGTATTCCTGCTTATAATATATAACTCCCATTTCTCTCCCACCTTATATACCAACATCATGTCCACATCACTAATCCCTTACCAAGTACAACTTCTAATCTTAGTCTCACTCCTACCCCCTCTAACCACTACTTATATCCTAACCTCCTATGAACAACCTCTTTAACTACACCCTTCTCTTCCCCTCCAAACACACACACTAACGGAAACCCTACCCTTCTCTCCATACTTCCTAAACATCATTTGTAAACCCAGCTACCTACTTGCCAAATATCACAATCACATATTAAATACATCAACCTAAAACCTAGAAAATTCCTTGACTACTATTATAAACCTCTCCAGCCTAAACACTTAACACTCCTCCTCTCCTTACTAGATGGGGACATTCATCCTAACCCTGAACCAAACTATACACTTAACACTACAAACTGCAATCAACAAAATACTTGTACCCTGTCACCTACCAAACCTCCCAACTCACTCTCCATAGCACATCTTAATATACGTAGTATTTGCAATAAAATCCCACAAGTCCATGCCCTCCTAGATGTCCACCTATTTGACATCCTATGCTTATCTGAAACATGGCTAAAACCTACCATTAAAGACAATGAAATCACCCCACCTGGTTATAATATCATTAGACTGGCCCGTACAGCTAAAAAGGGAGGAGGGGTAGCAATGCTCTATAAAGCATAACTGCAAGTCAGCACTGCAAATCTTAACCTTCCCTTGGACAATAGTACTGAAATAATCATCTCTAAACTTCAGGTCAACGCTCATAAAGCCATAAATATCATTTGTATTTATCTTCCACCAGGTAATAACATTAGTACACTCAAGTATATCCTTAACTGGCTAGCTACCAATCTTCCACAAGAAACCATAGTCCTAGGTGACTTTAATATTGATTGGAATTCCTGCAATAGTACAAACCCTACCACCCATATCAACTTATATGGCTTCTCACAAACTATTAACTCCCCTACAAGAACTAACAGACTCAACAACAAAGAAAGTACCTTAGACTGGATACTTACTAATACCCCTCAACAAACCTATATAGCAGGAACCCTTCCTGATGACCTAAATGACCATTCACTAACTTATATTATTAGACATAAAACCAACTTAACCATCCCTATCACTTTCAAAACAGTACGCTCTAAAAAGCAATTCAACCCAGAATGTTTCCAAATGGAACTTAAACAATGCAATTGGTCACCATTAAAATCTCTCCCTCTAGATGAAGCAGTTGAATACTTCAATTCTACATTCTTAACTATCCTCGACCACCATGCCCCATTACGTTCTATTAGAAATAAAGCTAAACCTGCCCCTTGGCTCACCAATAATACTAGGCAAAAAATCCATCTTAGAAACAAGTCCTGGTCAAAATGGTGTAACACTAAGAATTCCATTGATCACCAAACCTTTAGGGAAAACAGAAATAATACAAAAAAGCCATCCTGTTAGACAAAAAGAAATGTTATCACCAACTACAGCAAACCTCCCACAAAGAACCTTGTAAATTCTGGTCTAGCATTAACAAACTTCTAAACCCAGGCCAAACTTTCACACCTAACCCACAAGGCTCTAACCCTGAGAATCCCTTACAAACAGCTAATGCCTTGAATGCTTTCTTCACAGACACCATCCAAACTTTTGCTACCCACCTATCTCCTGATACCTCCAACCTGCCAACTTCTACTACAAACCCACCCCCATCATTTAAGTTACAACCTGTATCTACTTCCTTTATTTGTTCCCTTCTCCAGAAATTAAAACCTACCACCCCCTCAGCTGACAAACTCCCAGCAGAATTCCTGCAAAAAGGAGCTAAAGCTATTGCCTATCCCATTTCCATTCTAATAAACAGAACCATAACTGAAGGAACTATCCCATCCATCTGAAAAATTTCTCATATCATCCCACTACATAAAGGTGGGAACTCCAATGACTTCTCTAACTTTCGTCCCATAGCACTACTATCCCCTCTTGCAAAAATTATGGAAAAGTGTATCCATAACCAACTACTTAACCACCTACTCCATAACAACCTACTTGCCAACTGTCAACATGGATTTAGACCTTCCCACAGTACCACCACAGCCCTGCTATCCTTCACAAACTGTATCAACAAATTCCGCAATAACAATATTCTGTCCTCTGCACTCTTTATTGATTTATCTAAAGCTTTTGACATGGTTAATCACCAACTCCTCCTATTTATACTAAAATCTCTTTCACTCGATCCTACGTCTGTGAACTGGTTTACATCCTACCTAGAAAACCGACAGCAGGCTGTTCTCTGGCAAAATAAACTATCTAATCTCCTTCCTATCTCCCTCGGGGTCCCCAGAGCTTCATATTAGGCCCACTCCTATTTTCCATTTATATTAATGACCTGCAATCAGCTATTCCACATACCACTTGTATTCAATATGCAGATGACTCTACTATTATCTGCTCGGCCACTTCTCAAACTTAACTGCAGTCTATTAACCAAAAAGCTTTCAGCTCTGTAGAACAATGGTTCTCACATCGCTGCCTTCTCTTAAATCCACAAAAAACTAAACTCTTACTCTTTACACCAACCCATAAGTCTACCCCTTTACATTTCACTCTTACATCTAACAATGGAACTCTTATCTCTCCTGACCCAACCACTAAACTCTTAGGAATAACAATTGACAACCACCTTAGCTTTGATACTCACATTAACACCACAATAAAAATAGTTAACAAAAAATTAGGATCCCTTTATAGAATCAAACCCTTTCTTACACCACTAGCTAGAACTGCTATAGCCAGAACCCACCTAATCTCCACTCTACTCTATGCGTCTCCTATATAGACCAATCTTTAAAAAATAACCTTAACAAACTAGCTATATCCTATAATAATATTGCTAGATTTGCCACAGGTTCTCCATTTAGAACCCATCACTGTTTGAACCTAAAACAACTAGACTGGCTAGAATTTCTTAACCAACTTCAATTACAGCAGCTCACAATAGCCCACAAGACCTTGTTACAACCCAACAGCACACCTATATTTTCTAGCCTCGTAACACCCTATAATAATATCAAGAATCTACGCTCCTCAAACAAACTGCTGATCAAAACTACCAAATCCAACAACTCTGCAGGTGAATCCTTGTTCTCTAACTCCGTTGGGAAACTATGGAACAAACTACCCTCTGAAATCACATCACAGACTTCTCTTTTACTTTTTAAAAGGAATCTAAAATTATATCTCAATAAACACTGGCTATGCTCCTGTACCAACCCTGACTAACTTTTCTCCTGTTACTACTTTTTTTTCTAAACTATACCCTCTATTATCTTCCCTTCATAGCCTCACCATTTTATATTATTGCATACAAATTTGCATATATGTAATAACAATGACTATTATAATTTAAAAAAAAATAATAATAATAATTTTGTAACGCTTCCTGTTTTTATAATATATGTCACAACTTTTAGATTAATTGTATAAGTTTTTACTTGGAGCTTTTCTCCCCGGGCCTCTACTGAAAATGGACATGTATCCAACTAGACTAGCCCGGTCAACAAATGTAAAATAAAAATAAATAAATATATATATATATATATATATATATATATATATATATATATATATATATATATATATAATTTGGGACACATTCCAATTTGCTGGTTTTGATGAAGTCCCATTTTATAGGGATGAAAGCACTAAACCAGTACATGATGTTCTTTATTCTAATAAGCACATTTTGTTTTCCTTGCACCCTTAGTTGTAGAATTCTTAGAATTCTGAAATACTATTTACAATGTAGTTTTCTACTATATTTGCACCTGGTGCACTATGTAAATCTTTCATTTTTTTGTTTTCTGTGTCCTTCTAAGGTTGTATGGTCACACACTCAGTTTTGTGGGTCTTAGCAGAAAAGGCAAGCATATGGGTGGTACTTCACCTGCTCAACCAATGTGGGACTGGACTGAACATAATCAATTAGACAAACATGTTAGAATACATATATTCCTTCTAGTGTAAGATGCCATTAACATACGATGGTGGAAAAAAAACTTTCAAAACTGAAGGTAGTTCAATAAAAAATTATAATAAAAGAGGGGAACTTTTACACAATAAGCCACAGTCAGATGTCAATAATGTAGGCTTTACCCATGGACATTCTTGTTGAAACCCTGAAGGAGAAGTCTTTAAAGACAAATGAAGACAGACCAGGTAAACCTGACAGCTGTTTTTCTCTGAGCTCTGCGCTGAAATCCAGTCCTAACTCCTGGCCACTTTATGGACCTTTATTCCACTGGATGAGGAACCCTTCTGTTTATATTTTCCTGGGAATGAGAGATGAAGTAGCCAGAAGTGGATGCTGTCATCCATATCCCAGAGCCTGGGTGTTTACAGGTTTTAACCCCAGCATTTCCTACATATATCTAATCATACCCAGGGGGCTGGTATGCAAGAAGCCTTCACAATTTATGTCCATACCTCTACTTACGATGTGATCAGTTGGTGCTGCTCTATCAGATACACATTCTGTGTGTACTCCAATCTCCACAGGACCTTTAACTACAGAGACAAGCACTCCTCCCCTGCCCCCCCCCTCCAGTGGGAGGAGAGGTAAATATGCTAAGCTTTATCATTCCTCTCCCTCCATTCCAGCTCATCCTTGTGCTCAAGCCACTATTCCTAGCTGGGTCACCTGGGTCATAGTCACAGCTTCATCCCTGTGTACCAATGGAGCTGTCAGGGGAAAATCCTGCGGTATCCATTCTTGATTATGGCTTATTATTATTGGACATATTTGATAATATTTGCTTTGTTCTCCTTTTTGCATGCACTTTGCTGTGACAGTGACTGGGGATGGTAACAATCACCTATAATTTACTACATCACATGATTATCAATGTAAGGCTGGAATGTGCCATGTGTCTCTCTGTGTTGCAGTTTCTTATTCTAGATAAATGTCTGTCATAGAGCTCAAAGCATGGCACCTCTGCTAAGAAAGATGATGTGACTAAAAAGAGATTGCTAAACAACATCCTCATTAATAATTAATTTGTGAGCTCAGTTTATGACAGTTCAGTGAGACTTCCCCAAAATTAGTTAACAATTTCCTCACCAATTTGATACAGGACAGATGTTAGGTTGGGCAGCACATTTTGAACTTCTCTGTATCCATCTTGAAAATGAAATAGGAAAACAGGAATTATCTTGCACAAGAAATTTAAAATAAAAGTTATAAACAGGCATAAGACATTCACCAAATTATATTAACTAATCTAGACTCTAAAAAATTTTAACTAGAGATATGCTGTGGTCTATCCGTCACTAGCTTTTAAAATCAGAATAGAATCTGGAAAGTTCTTATGGGTATCTCTTTCCCTTTTGTACTCTTCTACCTAACAATATCTCCCAACTCTTGTTTATATATATATATATATATATATATATATATATATATATATATATGGATTCACTTTAGAAGCTCGAAATACTGAAATATCGAAATTCAATATTTCGAGCCCATAAAGTGGAATCCTGAAAAAAGCGAAACCTCAGAAGTGCGAAATTCAAAATCTCGAATACCGGAGGTTTTGAATTAGTGCTTCTGGTGTTTCACTGTGGTTATGGATTCAAGTAAGTGTGTATGTGTTAAGGGTTTTGGGTATGGCCTGTGATGTGTGTTAGTGTGTTTTGTTGCTCTGATGTGTGTGTGTGTGTGTGTGAGGATAATGTAGCTTGTGTGGTGGTGTTTTGTGTGTGCTTGTATGTAGTGCAACCTCGAAGTTAGAATATTTAAGTAGGGGGGTGTGGGGGGTACAACCCCCCACATGGGGGGGGTGCAGGAGGGCTTGCCCCCCCTGCTTTTATGTAGTAGAGAGGTTGTGTTTGTGTGTGGGGAGGAAGGTGGGTGTGTGTGTGTCTGTGTGTGTGTGTGTGTGTGGACAATGCATATCACAGATTACATCACAGAATTTTAGTTTACATGTTACAGGCATTATAACCCATAAGCACATTTCATAAACTCTGTTACATCCTGAATAAGAAATAGTGGCATATTTATTTTGATGTGTCACAAGGTCCAAGAAAGGAGTAGCTACAGTACAGTACTGAGGGACAGAGTTCCTGTAATTCCTCTCTGTTTCAAGAGATGTCCTCACATGTTTGCTAATAACAATGGTAGTCATGCCTGGATAGCATTGACTTTCCCAGACTCTGGATGAATTTTGCCACCAGCCACCTGATGAACAAGGTAAGCTATGTCTGACATTCCTACTTGGCATTTGTTTGCCTATATAATCAAATCATTCCATCTGAATCTCCTTACTACCTTCAGATAGACTGCAAAATTTCTACCAGAACTGACAATGTTATCTACATAACAAAGAGATTAGTCTCCAGCTCCTGCTAGGATGCAATCTATAAGTCTTTGAAAAGTTGCAGAGGTATTTCCATCCATATGGCATTCAGATGAATTCTTACATTCCACTCAGGGTAACACATGTTGACTTCCATCTTGCTGGGGAGTGTCAGGCATATCTGCAAAGTAATCTTTAGTTAGCAAATTTAAGAGAAGAACTCCATCTGTAGTTTCATCCTCAACTGATGTGCAGTTTTAGCAACTATTGGTATGTAGGCCTGGTCCCATAATTTATATATATGGGACCAGCCTGTATGTAGTTGTTTCCTGGACAATCAATGCGAGAATGGCTTATTTACATATGTGCTTCTTATTTAGACTACTTGGCCAGGAGTCTTGAGTGTTCAGATTTGCACAGGATTTCCAAATTTAGGCAAAAAGGCTGCTGCTGTTCAAGTTTCCTGATACAGCTGCTGTGATTCACTTTTCTGAAAAGGAAATTAAGCATGTCAACTCTTCACTTGCTATTAATGATATGCATTAATACAAGTGATACACGTACAGTTTATCCATTTAGACCAGGCGGGTTTGCATTAATTTACTGTCATTGCCATACTTGTTATTGAATTACTGTCACTGGCGCATACATATGCTTGTTCCAGTCTAAGAAATTGATCAATTATTGCTTGGAGCAAGAGGAAAGAACACTGATCCACCCTGGAGAGGAACAAAACTAGTTTGGCAATTTCAATAAAGTTTTAAAAATGGGTTCACACACTTAATTGTGGGTTATGCCTGTCATTCAGGCAACAAACTAAAATAAATTATTCTGGATGTCATTTATTTCACTTTCTTCTACTAAAAGCACTGCAGCTATCCTCTGGAGTATTGACTGTGTATATGAAACAGCACAGTTAAGTCTGTTTTCTCTCTGTAATTTCATCCTCGCCTAATGTGAGCTTTTAGAAGTTAGAAATTGTGAGTAGTGAGTAAAACACAACCAAAAGAGCCAAGATAACCATTCTGATTTCCAAAATCTAAGTACACTTTCATTTTAATATTAGGTGGGTATGCAAAAGGCAGCCATCTTGTGAGGTGGGGTGGCAGACTATGCGTAAAAGTACAGGACATTAGTTACATCACTGTTGATCACTGTTGACTAATTATTGTTTTGGCTTCTGATTATGTATTTAAGAACAACTTACTGAAATATATTACTGTAGCTGTTATGTATTTTACTCATAAAGAGGTTATTATTTTTTGAGGTGCAAGCTATGTGTGAAACCAAAGGGCAATGATCACAGTTATACAAACACTGATATGGCTCGTTTGTGGAGATGACACAGTATATGTATCTCTAAGCCACAGTCTGAAATACAATACTCTGGCTATTATAATTATGTGACAGTTGAAGGTAATATATACTTTCAGAAGGAGCACATTACATGGAGGCAGTATATTTGCAAAAAGAGAGAATGTCAGTACTTCCTGATGTTTTTTTAACACAATGAAGACATTGTTCATGTTTTAGCATTACTTTATTACAATTTCACAGTAATAACTGTTATGTTATGTGGCCTCATGTGAGTGTAATAGTTTTCATTGAGCCCTTGAAGTAATTTTAGTTTGAAATCTCTTATTTTACTAAATATAATCATGTTATTCTTTTCACTGTATTTAATTAATACTTCACCAATATGTGCACATGCACCTTTAGCTGTGTCATTAATGTTCTCTTTGTTTTTTTGACATTGTAAATTGCAGATTTGAGTAGGCATATTTTATGCTTATTAGATGTGCAGAATTCTCCCTAATTTTAATGTATAAATAAGCTACTCCTAAACTCCTTAAAAACAAAAAGTATGATATGTTGAACCTCACAAAAGCTGAAAAAAAACTTCTAAAAATCTAAACATTACAGAGCACAATTGTTTCCCAATAGAAACAACCATGCCCTTTAAATACTTAGGTTCATGCCTAGACCAGTCACTTAACTTCCAAATCCAAATTAAAAAACACCAGGTTTTCTTTTATTCTTGTCCTGGAAAATATCACCATTTTTGTCCAGATCAGTTATAGTTGCAATAGGAAAAGGAGTCCTCCTTACTCAACTTGAATATGGGCCCCCCATCATAGCCACAGCTTCTAAAAAAACTCATCAACTCTACAGTCTATTGATAACAAAATCTACTGATTCATTTCCACCCCCCCCCCAGGAACACCATTGTACCTAGACCCATTATACCACCCTCTACAAAGACAAATGGCTACCAGTCTTCTACAGAATTGAGCTCCCTAGGGTCTCTCCTTTTCAAACTACGTCAACAAGGTACCTTCACACCTGTTGCAGCCAGTATTATAAGAAAACTATCCCCTATAACTTCCATAAATTCTCCCAATTAACTCCCTCACTCCAGACACTCCACACCAAACTACACTGTACTAACCATTCTTTCTGCATTCTTGCGCCCAAACTCTAGCAATCCCTTCCCATGACCTAAAAGAAGTCTCTTCTTTCCCAATTTCAGAGCACAGCTTAAAAGACACATCCATTAAATGTTTGACTGCAGGTGATTTTCCAATGGGCACCACTTAACTCCCTCCTCACCTACATTACTTCTACTTTGACCCTCTTTTCTCACATCTGCTTCTCTCTCTCTCTCTCTTTCTCTCTAACTCTCGCATCTATTACTAAATTAAATTCACATTTGTTTTTCTACTCTGTTAATAATAATTACATTTTGTTTCAATTGTCTGTGGGATTCTTTGCCTTCTGTGATTACTCCATGTTTGTGAATTTGTTTAGTTTAATTTTTTGTGAATTTCTTCACCCGGGCTATGCCTGCAAATGGTCTATTTTGGGCAGTGTATTACCCCAGTAAACAAGCAGACTGTATAGATAAATGCCTTTCACCTGGAGGTTGAAACCCTTGAGTATAAATAGAGACAAAAAAGAGAGGGAGGGACAGAGACAGAAACATGTCTCCAAATGTAACTGTGGTGCATTAAGAAAGGTCCCAAAACAGGACCAGATGTCCGATATAAATTGTCATTTTAAATTTTCTAGCTCCAGCAATTTGCATGTCATTTTGCTCACAGAACTTGTAGAGAAATCAGTATGAATATAGACCTCACAGAAGCTCTACAACATCAACAGTTCCCATGTGTTAATTATTACGCCTCCTGACATGGCACATATCATGCACTGTGTTCACTGGCTATTGTACAATATTATTTCTTTCTAGGTTTTACATTTGTCTCTTTGGTACTTATTTTTTGTTTCACTACCATGCTACCCTCTGTGACTCTTAGTGTTGCCATTAAGTTGACCTACTGGTTGCACATTTGTTCTTTAGGAATGATCAGAGCATACACATCAACATGACGGACAAAAATGTGGCATCACTGAGCTTGCTTCTAGTTCCTGAGCTGGTAACTGATCTCAAGCAATCCGGGACATAGTCAGAGCTTCATCCCTATGCATCACTGAGCTAAACCCAGTGTGTGTGAATTTAGCATTTAATTAAAGGCAGTCATAGTAAAAAGTCCAAGATGATGACCAGTAATTCATTATCATTTATGGCAATGCACTAGAAAAGGTCACTGGTGCATATGGGGATCTAATACCACTCAACAGCTGCCATGCTGTGCTGTTATACCTTATTGAAACCCAATTGTCTTGCATGCACTTAGTGATGTGCAGGGTTCTTATCAGCCTATCCAATTGTCAGGCACTGCTATAACATCTTATCCTACCAGTGCAAAGTGAAGACAACTCCCATATAAATATACATTAGTGACCACTTACAACACATATTGTCAAACACATCATGCTTCTAAACTAACAGATACAATTGTTTTTCTCATATAATTACCTGTAGCTTTTATATCAAAATTAAGTTCACAGACTTGTAACTCAGATGACATTATTACTGTTTAGTATATATTTACTATTTTTTTAAATCAAACAGCATCACAGCATATAAATAGTATTTATATATCACTGTAAATGCCCCAACATGCACAGATGACATTAAATAAATATAGTAACAAATTATCAACAACATGTATATAGACAGCTACACAGATTGCACTACTCACTTTCATTCTCATCCAACCACATGATTATTTCTCCCTTACCTCTTTCTTTTCATCTTTTGACTATCTATACCCTCCATTAATGATGCAAGTTATTACTTTACAGTAGCTGATTATTAGAAGAACTAATCAGATTAGAAATAGATTTCACACTGTGACTGACTTCATTATAGTGGAGTGCATGGGTATGCAGTCTAATTTCTTACATATGGGAATATTCCTGAAGTTAGGATCCAGAAAAATGCTGATGTCCTGGGTCACATCAGTCTGTACCTTACAGATGGAGAAAATTCTGCACCTTTAGGTTAAATAGTCTGCTGAAAACCAGAAACTGGCAAAATGTTCTGCATTACCATTCCCTAACCTATTGAAAATGTAGGTCTGGCAAAGTAGCATTAGGGATATCTAAATGACAGCTGTTACATAAAGAAGCCTGCCTGCAGGTTTCATTTTTGAACTCAAGAAATGGACTTGGTATCAACTATGATGAAATGCAAGTCTTGTTTCTGTTGTTTCATTCATGTTTCAAGTGATGTTTTCAGCTCACTTAATCGGCATTTGCTTCCTCATATAACCCTGATTACAACTTAAATACCAAAATCAAATACTTTCCTTCTGTTTACATCAGATGAGTTCTGATTTGAAATGTTTAACATTATAATGTGAACCCTGCTGCAAGTTGCCCACACTGCGCAGTGTTTGACAAAAGTCCCCCTTATTATTGCTCGAGTGTCAAGTTTCAGCATTGTTCTGTCCTACACATACAAGTAGAAATGAGTACCAAAATCTCTCAGCCTTTCAACAGTTAATATCTTTGCATCTGCTCTGCTCTGTTCCCTAGGTAACTACATTCAGACATTACTGATGAGGACACAACACGCATTAGACAACATTTTACTTGACATTGTCGACCTTAGACAGTATAAATACATCCAAAATTCAATAAAAGAAACATTCAATGAGAGAACAAGTACAAATGAAAATTAATGAAGATAAAAATATGGCATTTTTCAGCATAATCACACAGAGGTAACTTCATTCTTTTTCAGAAATATGTCATTTTCAGCATAATCACAAGGAATAAACAACATCATTAATTTTCAGGCCATTTAAACCGCACTGGAGTTGCTTTATTTATTTAATTTTTATTTATCTTTTTTAGTCTCCTAAGCCTTATTAAGCATAAATGCTTGTTTCTAAATTAGTGCAGAGCACTGACCATGTTAAAAGACTCACTCAGACTCACGCAATAAGCAAGTTGCTGATCTGAGATCTGACAGCTAGGTCTGCAGGAATTAATGAGTGCAGTTCATTACCATGTTAAGCAAAATAAGACTCGTGGTTTTATTGTCTTTGCCTTTCATATTACTTTAAGTGTCAAATGCAAATTAAAACGTGCATAAAACCTTCCATTTATCTGCAGTATTTGCTGCATTACTGTCCAAGTTCTGCCCAGTGAACTGACAGAGACAATCTTAATGAAGGGGGAATTTCAAAGGTCAGTAATTCATAATGCCTTTTCTATGTAGGACTTTATCCTGATCTGGGGAATATGCAGATGATATGCTCATTTTGTTTCGTAACTGTAAACATAACGTTAAAGCATTCAGTAGGCTTTGTTTAGATTCTCCAGTTTCTTAAATTCATGTTTTTGTCATTAAAAAGCACAACATTTACTCTCCCAAGGAGATAAACTACAATTGGTATTGCATCAGGTGATACTGTGAAGCAGTACTCACTTGGCAGTAAAAATCATATGCAAACATAGCTGCATACTTTTTCAAAATTTCATTAGTTACATCTGGCTCTGTAGTTTGGCTGATAATCCTGCCCTGTTTGCTGCTTATTATATGTGCTTGTTTCCCAGTCATGTTTAGACATTTCAATTAGCAGGGCCTCTCTGGAAGTCAGTAGAAGTACCAGCCCTTGAAACATTCATATTGATATTCACTGTATTCTGACTGGCACAATCACAAATTTGTGAACCCTTCTGTGATTTTCTGTTCTGATTACAGGCCAAAGTCTAAAGACACCGCTTGACAAAATACTTCATAATTAATTTTTGTGAAACATTTCAATAGAATGTGACTCACATGTTTTACTTGACTGTGGATCCAAAGTTACCAGTTTAATGATTAGTTGCCAATCAGCTTAACAGACATTGGTGCCAGATTAATCTTAAAAAGCAAACGTTGAAGCTTGTTGTTGTTTGTCTTTTCCCGGTTAGGGGTCGCCACAGCGGAACTCCGGTCCACTAATGATTGGCAGTGGATTTTTACGGTGACGAGTTGCCAGCCCGATGCCCAACCTTCAAAGAGGGCACACCCATTCACACACGCACCTATCTGCATGTCTTTACACGTCATGAGTGTGGGGAGGACATGCAGACTCCACACAGAAGGCACTCCAGCTGAGAATCGAATGGGAGAACCTCTTGCTGTGAGGCAACAACGCTAACCGCTGCACCACCACGGACTCTAAATGTAGAAGCTTGTATTAATGCAAAAAATTACCAAAATTAGTGGTTTTGCTAAAACTGTAAAGGGGAAAAGTCTAACAAAACAAAATGCTTATGTCAAGGTTATTAATAAGAATTTCAATGGCTATATGCATATTGCAGCTCACTGAATTAGTATTACATATGATTATGTTAATGTAAAGGCCCCTGGTCAAACAATCAGTCTGTTAGTCTCGAGATTTGCTTTCATCACTGACATCATGTAATAACCTTCTAAAAAGTATATCAGGAATAAGAAAGTAAAAAGTAGGCATTGTGTTCACAGGAAAAGTCTGGTGACTGAGTACATGACATAAATCCCTTTACATGCTGCATCTACTAATAAATCTGTAGTCCCCCATATACTACAATGCTTATTCATGCACAGCCATGGGAATTCAAGGAGACTGCACCAGCCTTAACCACTGTAATGACATCAGAATTATATGCATTTAGTTAACTGCTCCTAGAGGTTAGGGGATAGGTTTAGGCCACAACTGTATGTTTAAAAAAAATGGTCCCATTTCCTGACTCTACACATTTGTTTTACTGATAACAAGGTATCTTGTTTCCTGAAAACATTTAATTGGAAAAATATCTGCACTTCTACAAGGAAACTCTCTAAGGTGAGACCATGGAGGGTAGAAAGAACATCAGCAGCTTCATAAATGGCCTTCCAGCATAGGTTTGTTGTATTCATGGTTTCTCTACAGTGAAAAGAAACTACCAACCAACAGTATGTTAATATCTTTTTAACTGTTTGTTATAGTTATAGGACAATCACACTTCAAAATTTGATAAATTATGTTTTTCCATGAATGTTGATCTCTCATGTGCTAATGTAAAGTATCATTTTTCAAATTTTTTATACATCAGGATAGCCTGATGGGGATACTGTTCTGGTGTGATTTATTGTTACAGATGATAATTTTGCTTCCAGTAATGTAGGCTATGGCTCTATATGACTATACATAACAGGTGCAATATTTTTGCTGTCCTTTTTCTTTACTAGGTTACTTAAGTGGGAGGTTGGCACAATGGTTAAGGTATTTACCTTAGAGACACAAGATGCAGAGTTTGATTCTCAGATGGGGTAATTGGCTAGGCTTAAAATAGCCTATAAGGGCAGTTAGCCTAGTACTAATGTATGAGACTAAGTGCTGTGATTTCCTCTACTTGTTGGCAAACATATTGCTTTATCTTTTTCAGTGACTTCCTTTGATATTTGTTAGTAACATCTCCTAAACAGCCTTTTGAAGTTCATCTAAATAGGAATCTTAAAAAAATAGTTAAATATTTGCTTTTTTCCAATATCAAAGTTGAAGTTTTAAGGTGGCTTGTCCTCTGCCTCTGTTAACCATCTGTCACTGACTGCTCACTCATAGATTCATAGGTAAATAGGTATATACTAGGTTAACGACCACCATGGCTTTTATAAACCTAGCTGTGCAATCCAACCCAATTGTGTCCCTATGTATTATGGGTGTTTATTAAGAGGGGTATGTTAGGAAGTTTCTAGAGGTTATGTGGGGAGTATGTTAGCTTGGACATTACTGTCTGCCTCTATCAGACACATGGGGGGCCAAACCCAGGGTGAATTTCTGATTTCCCATCCCTTGATCAAGGTTATGCTGAAATAGGGTTAGAGATGGACTCTGCTTCACATAAATGGGAAGACTGTTCCAGAACATGGGGATTCTCTGAGATGCATACCTGTATCACCAACGTCTTATTTGTGACACAGGCAAAATGTAAATCCTTGGATCTAGTGGATCCAGTGCTGTTCATTTTGAGGATATGCAAAAGGTGCATCAGAGCTGGATCTGAGGATGTCTTGCATGGCAGACATAGATGGCTTCTCAGTAACCTGTAGGAGACAAAACATAGAGACAGGGCTTTAAGGTGATCCATGCAGGACAGTGTGTTTATACCCTGGCTTCACCTGGTAAAGTACCTTTGTGTGCATTCCAGCTATTCCATATGTCTAGTCAGGTACATGCTGAAGGGGACATTATACTCAATGATGGGTCTGATAAGGGCTGAATAAAATGGCACTATGACTTCCTTGGACCTATATGCCATGTCCTTACTTATAATATGGGCAACCTGGGATGCTTTTCTTACTACCTTGGCCACATGTTGCTCAAAAGCCAGATTACTGTCTTATCAATGTAATAAATAGTGTTCCCAAAAGGCACCATAATGCATTTCTTGGCATTGAGTTTTAGTCTGTGACTTTGGCACAAGTCATTGTTTTTGTTAAACCCTCTTGTAAGATATTTGTGTCATGATGGGAATCTATGATAGCTCCCGATTTGCAGCCATCTGTGAACTTGGTCAGCCAAACACCCTTGATGCCATATCCTTTATTTCTGAGAAGTAGATGCCAAATAGGAGCAGTCCCAGCATGAAGACTTGGGCTACCCTGCTAGTAGCCAGTCTCTTACAGGAGGTGGTATTACCAATCCTGACTTCCTGGATCCTGTATGTAAGCCATCTGGCAATCCAGTCAGTTATATAGGGGTTTATGCTCATCTGAATGAGTTTGATAACTATACCTGAGTGGGGTATTGTACTGATTGCCTTAGCCAGATCCCAGTAGGCAGTATGCACCATTTTTCCTTCATCCATTGCCTTGGTGACCTTCTCAAAGAAGTCCATCTGGTTTAGCAGGCATTCTCTTCCATTGACAAATCCCAACTGTGTTGAGTGCAGTGTCTGAAGGTTGCCTATGTCTTTGTTGATCATTTCCATGATAATTCATTCCATGGCTTGCATACTAGACTAGTCAGACTAATATGTCTGTAGTCTCCAGGGTCGGTTGACAGGCCACTCTTGTGAAGTAGGACAACCATTGCAGGTGTCCATTCTTGTGGTAAAAAGGCTGTTTTGAGGCTATAATGGAAAAGTGACTCAAGTGCTCCTGATAGATCATGTTTCAAGCTATTTAGGAGGCATCCTGGAATGTTGTTGGGGCTCATTGAGGCAGTGCATTTGTTTTTAGCGACCACCATTAGGACCTGTTCCCTGTTAATAGTTGGGAGGGCATGTTAGTAGGTATTTCATGGGCAGAGGCAAGGAGGGAGTTGGGAGTGAAGTTTGAGCTAATCAGCCGACAATTTTGCTATGTTGCTCTACTCATTGAAGGTGGCACCACTGACCACCAGTTTAACACCCTGTGTGTTGCTTTTGAGGTTTTGGACATAGATGTAGAAGGCCTTGTGGCTGTCTTTAGCCTGTGAGGCTATCTTGAACTTGTAACTGGCCTTGTTGGACTTATGTAGTCCTCTTAGTTTTTTTTTTAGTTTAATTACAGAGCTTCTGTCATTGCAGGAGTTGATCTTCCTGATTTTAGGCATGACTTTTTTCCTTTTGTTATATACCCTATTAACATTGGGATTCAATCATTGTAGTTTGGTTTTTTTTAGGGGGGGGGCTTACATCTAGTAGGTACAGTAACCTCTATACAGCCATTTACATGGTTGTACAGGGTCTCTGTGAATAATGCCTCACTGATTGCTGTGACTTCAGAGATGGGAATGGTATTGAATTTTGACAAACTATTGGTAATAGGGTATAGTTTGCTTTGGAATGGTTCCTAATTGTTACAGGGTTTGCTGGGTTATCAAGTTTTTTTATTTCAAAGGAGAGAGCTTTGTGGTCTGACCTTACCAGTGAGGATGTGACACTGGGGTGGTGCAGTGCTCTCCCATACTGGTGAGTACTAGGTCCACTATGTTTGAACCTCTGGTAGGTGTGCCCACTATCTGGTCAAGGGCATTTGTATTAATAAAGCCCAGGAATCATTGTGCCTGTGAGTATATATATATATATATATATGCCTATAGATGGGTAGTTAAAGTCTCCCATCAATATGGGATTGGCTTAGTTGTGAGTGAATTCAGTAGATCTTAGTACAAGCTATGGGATTCTAGGGATGTACAGAGTGACCTATAGCTTGCTAGGATATGATATAGGACTTTGTCTATGGTGATTTGCACATGGATAAATTCCAGAGCCTTGTCCTGTTTAACCAATGTAGAGTTGTGCTTGTTGCTGATATAGATTGAGACTCCTCCACCATTTTGTCTCTGACCGTGCAACTGAAGGCCTAAATGTGTGGAAGGCACTGAAGCCTTCCACTGCCAGAGTACTTACTCTGGATTTAAAGCATGTCTTAGTAATGGCATGGATGTCTAAATTCTCCAGAGTGAGGCATGCTTACAGGGTATGGAGTTTCTTGTTTAGTTTCCTAGCATTGAGCAATAACTCCTTTAGGTTTCTTTGGGTTTTATTTACTATGTCGGTAGGTTTGTCAATTTGCCATTGCCTAAAAAATTCTCTAATGGGGTGGCAGATATTTAGCTAGTATTTGGAAGCCTAGGAGAGAGGCGCAGTCCATCCTTTGCAAAGCAACACGGTTTGCTAACCATGCCCTCCCATGCTGACAAATATTGAATCCCCCTGGAAAAATATCAGAAACTAAGCTAATTACTGAAGTCAATCATAATTTGTTCTTATTGTGACATCATCCTTCATGAAGGTAGAATGATGCCCAATGCAAGGCACATACCTGCCTGAGACACATATTCAGAGAGAGAGATCAACAATGTCTCCCTTCATATAATCCTGGGAAGTATGTCTCAGGTCATTAACACTTGCATGGACTATGATAGAATCATGCTGGCACCTCTGTTGTAGTGACATGAGTGCATCCATAACTTGGTGGATCCTGGCTCCAGATAAGCAATTAACAGTTATCTTCTCCTTGTTCAGTGTGGTCAGTGGGGCATGTATGTGTTATACAGTGGAGTTCCCTATGACAAGAGGCCTTGGTAATGTGTTGGCTTGCCTTATGGGCTTTGCTCTTAGGGCTAAACTAGGTGTAGATGTATGTGTATTGTTTGGTGTTGCTTTTGTTGAGTGCTTTAGAGACTGCTGAGGATAGGCATTGCTGTTTATAGGCTTAAGAGGTCTTTGACATTTGGGAAAATTGTTTTTAGTGCCACAGCACAGGTTGATGAGTTTGTGTGCATGTGTGTGTGTGTGTGTGTGTGTGTGTGTGTGTGTGTGTGTGTGTGTGTGTGTGCAGGAGCGGCCTTAGGTCAACTGGTGCCCTAGGCAAAAGGTCTCCACGGCGCCCCCCACCACACCATCTGGTGCCCCCATCCTAGTCTACCTACACCAAATAAATACTGAAAAGTGCCCCTACTAGAGTGGCGCCCTAGGCAGCCGCCTAGTTGTCCTATGCCTAAGGCCGGCCATGTGTGTGTGTGTGTGTGTGTGTGTGTGTGTGTGTGTGTGTGTGTGTGTGTGTGTGTGTATTTGTGGTAGACACTTTGGTGGATATAGTGTGGGTGTGTTCTTGACAACATTGTTTGTAGACCAGATTTTTGCCTCCAGTGAAATTGTGCATGCGCATCCCCCACATACTGTGTTTATTTCCTTAATGACTAAATAGCTGCCTATGAACATGTGATAATTAATACATTGTCTCAGGATACTCATAGCTACCAAGCTGGCTACAGAGACATTTGGAAATTGCATATCCATGTTGTCTGGACTTGCTTTTGGGTGGGCTACTATAAGTCATGGACTGGGTTATACAGAGGTCTCCTTGGGTGGTCCTTGGTGTTTTGCACTAGACTGATTAGATTATTCTAAGATCTGACAGTAGTGCTGTTTAACATGTTGGAGACAATTTATAGTAAAGGACGTTTACTCAAGTGTAATACTGGTTTGCTGGATGGGCACTTAGTATTATGGATATATGGAAAACAATAGCTGGGAAAATGCTTCAATAGATAACACAACAGACAATAGCAATGAAAGAGGGGAGAACTTGTTTCAAGTCCTTACACAAAATTTTGCAGTCCTTTCATTGAAACTGAAATAAACTATTCAATTAATTTGTTTTAGTTTTCAAACTAATATTTGTTTCAATAACCAACTTCAAATAATAAAAATGCAAATCTGAAAACAAATAAATAAATAAATATGTGTATAGTATTACAAATACAAAACTATTACATCACTTGAGTCATGTCAGTCATCCCAGTCTTACCTCCAAGGATCCAGTTATCACATTATAACTTATTTAAGATTCACATCTGACTAAACAGTAAAGGCCAGAAAAGGGTAGAACAGTCTCATCAACACCCATTTCAGTTTAGGCTATATCCCTTGCTTTCCACCCTGTTGGACCAAGCCTTATCACCTGCTACTCATGACTCAGGTCTACTAAGACCTACTCCTTAGTTCAGGTTCAGTATCAATGAAAATCCACTTAATTTTTCAAACCGGGATTTTGCTCATAACTGCTCAGAAAATGTTAATTTTGATAAAGTTCATCAATTATCCTCTTACTTTTTCCTCTCATGAGGCAAGCTACATTCTCCTACTGTGTAGCAGTCTTCTTTGATAGAATAATTATACTGTTAAGAAAACTGTTTCATATATTGGCCACCATCATCTTCCCACTCGCCTATTATCTCTCCTGTTACTGGTTAAAGTTTAAGACCCCTCATGCCAATAATTTTCTTCCAGTACTTCAGAAACTATGAGTGTTATTCATGAACATTGTGTGCCAAGGATCAGGCTTTGTACACCACAGTATGTGTACCAAAACCCTTTGTGATTCAACAAAGTAATTGTACAGTGGGGTATGATATCGTATGGTGTCTTAACCCAGTTTGTAGGCATTGTACTTCATGTATGGCATATATGTGAATGACTCACCTTGACAACTGTGAGTCATTCGAAAAAAGAACAGCAAGGGAGTACCAACTGGTTGGAACAGGGAAACCTATGGGAGGCCAGCCACATATAAGTACTTTCCCAACTTTCAGTTGTACACCTATCCCATCCCCCACCCTTCTGTACTATAATGTGCAACAGCCAGTGCTGAGCAACATTGTAGTACAATTAAAAAATCTGCTACAAGGAGTTCACAATGCTAGATCCCTGAATTATTTTAATATGGTATTGAATTTGTGTCTGCCATCATGACAACTGGGTATGAATTCTTTATGAATCATAGACAATCAGGATAGAAGATCAAAGAAGACTGTGGTAAGGCAGCACAGGGTTTTCTAATATGCCTTCCCAAGTAGCTGTATGGTAAGGCATACTGTGAAACCTAAGCTGCCTCACCACTGTGGTCTTTGTAGCACTGTAAGGCTATACAGCATGGCTAGACATCCCAAGCACAGGAGTGATTGTTAAACTAAAGCAAACATGCATTCCAGTGTGCTATTCAAGAAGGTGGGATGGCTTTGGTACACTGCATGAACTACTCCAATCTATGCCCATAACCGGGGTTAATTTGCAGCAGTGTACAAGACATATTTTAGGAGATGCTTATGTGTGTTTGTGCAGTATGTATACCCATTCTTGGGCCCATCCCTGTCATCAGCAACTTTGGATCCTGCTTTCCAAACTCTGCAGCTCTCCCTAGTCTTATTGATGATAACTCTTTAATCCAATCCAATCCAATCCTAAGGATGCACATTATATTTCTAATACTGTCTGTGACTAAAAGCAATATCTTACCTCCTGTTTCTTTATCCAGGACAATCAAGCAAGTAATTCATCTCCTTGCATTCTTTCCAGATAACACAAAGAATGCAAAGCCTTCCAGTAACTGTCAATAAAGCAAGTGAATTTAAGAACCACAAATATTTAAATTCAAAACTGAAAAAGAAATCTCCATATGGTATGCAAAGTAGCCTTTACACAGGACTACTTAACCTTGCCTGCCGAAAGAAATGCGATATCAGCATTTCTAATCTGCCACTAGAACTCCTTCAGAAACAAAACAGTCACAGAACCCTTTTATAGCACAGAGACGAGGGTTAACCTGAGACCCATACTGTGCCCCTGTCTGAGACTGATAATGAGATTTCAAGCTGATCTGAATATTTATAAAATAATTTAACAAAGACGAAACTTTGACCAAAGATGGCTAGGCTGAATCTTACACCAAGGCTCTTATGAAAAAACATGTTATGTTTTAACAAACTGAGAATGTGGCTAACTTTAATCTTTAGAACTGTCCGTGAAGGTCCACACAATAATCACAGGCACTTACAAGTTTTCACAAGATTGGACAGTTTTTTTTAATTTTGAATGGGCAGTAACCCTGATAAAAAAGTTTTTTTTTAATAGGTACCGGAATGTTACTCAAGGACAATGTATTCTGAGATGTATGGCATCAAACTAATGGCATCCAATAGCTAAGTAATGTTTTCAGACCTTAGACCAATCATGAGCATAAAATGCTCAAAGAAAGACAGATAGAATAAAGGCTCATTATTGGCTGGCTGTCCACTTATCACAATCCAGAATGAAAAATTGCACCCAATCAAAAAAAAAAAACACCTCAGCTCAGTGCAATTTTAGGTCACACACATACACATAGGCTGACTGAAGGATACCCAGTAGACCAATGGCAGGTAAATATTAGAGTTAATTAAAATTAAATTAAGTTTGGTATTCCTTTTCTGATGTTCCTAGACACTGATATTCAAATCTAATGTATTCAAATGCAAATATAACATGATTTCCATTGTATAAATATGAGTTACTTGAATTAAAAGTTTCACATCATTCATCTGTCTGTTAAGAATAAATATACTAAATAAAGAATCCTGCTACTAAGAAGAAAACTGTGTCTGTCTGTGCTCCATAACCAGAAAAGTTTTTAAGATGGTACAATGTGAATAATTCATACCTCAGCTTGGTGATTAGCTCTAGCTTGAACCACTTTATTGGCTATTCTTTTAATTCACTGGAAAAGTCAAACATCGGAAAACAACAAAAATCGATGTTTTTACAAGGGGTTTGCCCTCGTACCCCCACACTCCCTGCATATTACATATACCAACTTCGAAATCGTAGTACAGTGGTGAAAAGGGTAAATTCCCTGATCCCCACTGTTCCACAATCTCCACTCAAAAGCTTTGACATTTCGGAAAGTCAATTGTATGGTCTCTTCCATATGAGGTATGACTTTCTGAAGAGTTGAGCTTCTGAATGGGACCATTGTAACTGTGGCAGCATTATTAGTCGGAGTGGGCGATCCCTGTCAGGGATGACAGGTGCTCATTCAGCTCTTGCAAGATGTCAGTCTTTTTCCACTCACTTTCTCTAGCGCATGCCTGGATCTTATCCAGATATGACGCCTTAAGAAGGTGGACCATTATCTAGGTTTCCTTGTCTAACCAGTTTGGAGCATGGCCTCATGCCTTCACAGTCACAGATGCTGCCATCATTTAAAGTGCCAGAGCCAGAATGAAGAAAGTAAGAGCAGGTCTGTGGCAAGTTTAGAACTACTCCCTCTGGGGTATGTGATCACCTAAGGCAAACCCAGTTAACCAGCAGGGTTATTACATCAGGTACTTTTATTACTGGCAAGTTTGCTTTAACCAAAACTGATTCATCACAAACGTGTTTTTTGAAAGAATATATTCACGTTTATTTATAAGGTGGATAAAAAAACAGTATGGAATCATACTTTTTCTTTGTATTATTTACAATTGCTGTGCATTACCTTTTTGGAGTATTACATTTGAATGTCATTTATTCATGCTGTAGAGCATCAGTTATTCATTTACTTTTTTTTTTTTGGGGGGGGGGTTCACAAATACATATTCCTATGTGTGCGATTACCAACTTTTATTAAATGTTGAGTGGTTTGAGGTGAGATTTGTGTATCAAATGATGTTACATGGGCAGAGATTACACTTTGTGGTTTTACAGATAGTCAAACATAGCTCCATTTTGCTTTTTCTAAATATATTCAGAATATATCAGAGGCTATCTGCACATTCCTGCGGCACGTTCAGGATTGCTGAGGGCTGCTGCAGACTCTGTCACTTTCCACAGCATTTTCATGTGAACCCAGGAATGTGTTCATGAGCAGCTAAGTGACAGGTTCACATATTACTGTGATTCATACAGCTAAACATAAAAGGGCATAATTTGCTTAGAAAATGCTTAAATGGGCCTTAATTTACATGAAATCTTTAACACCACTGTATTACGTTATGATTACCTGGGCTAAGTGACAAATTACTTAGGAAACTGCACAGTGGCAGATTTAGGCCTTGACACAGGGGCATGCACCACCCCTTTTTGACAACCTGCCATACACCTGATGGAAAAAAAAAAGTTAAACTGTTTCAGCTGAAATCGGAAAATATACCACAAACATGGTACACAGTTGAGAGTGTACCTCATTTGCTATATTTCTAGTTTCAACCCACAGAGGCTTTATTTTTTTGCATTTTTATATCACAGTTCATCATGGAAGACACAGTTAGAGGAGCCAGTCATCTTAAAATCCTGAGTGACTACTACAACGTCTTCCATCCTGATTGATAAAGCTCTCAAGAGGGAGGCTGAGAGGAACTCGTCTATATAATGTGGAAATGAAAAAGAAAGAAGAGCAACAGGTACTTAAATGACAGAATAACTGTACAGTGTTTTCTGCAGTTTTAGAATTTCTTTAACTCACGTATGATATGTAAAATATATTACTGTGCCTTAAGTTTTTTTGCTTGCTATAGTTTGGAATGTGGTAATGCTAGTGATGTCCATCTCGCAGTTATTTACATGATTGGTCACATCTACTGGCAAGTTAATTTATTTATACATTTCTTCACTTTGTCTCAACTGTTTGCTGTGGGAGTACCCCTTCCCTATTACATGCACAACCCAACCCATCAATCAGCCTTCCAGCGAAAGTGAAGGAACATGCTTGAAGGCTTAGGGACACAGTTATTTTCATAGCAAAGTAGTGCCTTCACATGACGAGGAAGCAATTTTTGTATCTTGTTTAGAAAATGTTGATCATGGAATTTCTGTGGATAGTAACAAGTAAGTTTGTTTTTTTTAAATTTTGGCAGGGTCAAACCAGATACTTTGGGAAGCAATGGGTCCAGGGCTGTTTGTAGATGAAATGATTATTTCTACAAAGCCAACAGTACAATATCAAACAGCACAGCAGGAACAATATGTGGTTAGGTGAGGCAAGCAGGAATACAAGCTGTAACTACTGTTTCTGGGCAGTGTAGCGATTATTATTTATTTTTATCCTAATAGGGTCAGTTCAGTCCAGATGCCTTAGGTAGGCAGATGGTATGGGGGCTGTTTGTGGATGTTTGACCTTACTGTTTGCTGGTGTAATTCTGTCTTTACAGGACTAATGTGTTATTTTGGAATACAAGCTGTGATTACTGTTTTTTGTAAGAAAAGTACATTTATATAACCAATGTTTTTATTTATTGTTTAAATCTAGCATGGTCAGTCCAGATAATGTAGACAAAAATATATATGGGGGCTGTCTGTAGATGAAATTAGCCCTGCTGCTTGCTGTTATAATTTTTACTTTGTAGGACTAATGCACTTTTTTGTAATGCAAGCTAGGATACATGTTGTTGCTACTATTTGTATAGGGTGCTGGGGTTTATATAATGAGTAAAGTGTTTTCTTCATAAACACAAAGGACAGGGTTTGATTCTCGCTTTTGGAAAAAAATGCTAAGCTCAAATAGCCCACAAAGCAGTTAACCTAGTACTAATCTACATTAATGCTACCATTTTTTGTTTTGTTTATTTATCCTGTCAGGATGATACCATGGGTAGGGAATGGGTACAGGACTGTCTGTGGATGAAAATGATTTGGTGTACTGTCTGCTGTTCTAATTCTAACTTTGCAGGACTAGCGTACATTTGGGTGAAACAAGCTGGAGTACCAGCTATTACTGCTTCTGTGAAACAAAAATACATGAATGCAATTATTTTTATTCTAGCAGGGTCAACAAATAACTAAAGATAGTATTTTTTATCCTGGCAGGGCCAAACCAGAGACTGTAGGCAATGGATATGGGTACTGTCTGTGAAAGAAATGATTGGCCTTGCTGACTGCTGTTGTATTCCTGTCTTTTGCAAGATTAATATGTATTCATCTGAGGCAAGCAGGAATACACAATACAATTACTATTATGTGAAAGAAAAATACATTAATAGTTGTTTTATCCTGTCATGGTCAAACCAGATATTTTGGGTAGGTTATGGTTATCGTTATGGGGGCTGTTTGTGAATGAAATTATTTGCCTTGCTGCTTTGATTTTATAATTCTGGTTTTGCAAGCCTTAGGTGTACTTAGGTGTACTTGGAAGAAGTTAAGATGGAATACAAAGTGTGATGACTGTGTGTTTAAAAAAATACATTAGTACAACCATTGTTTTCTTTTTCTTTTAACCTGACTGGGTCAGACCAGATACAAAAAAAGAAAAGACAATGGGTATGGGGACTGTCTCTGGAAGAAATGTCTGGCCCCTGGTGGTGCTTGCTGTTGTAATTCGAACTTTGCAGGACTGAGGTTTATGTTGGTGGAGCAAAAAAGGAATACAAATTGAGATTAGTGTTTCTATCAAACAAAACATACATTGATGTAATACTTTTTTTATTATGGAAGTCAAGATACTTGAGGTGGGCAGTGGTTGTGGGGACTATCTGTTAATGAGATGATTGGCCCTGAACTGTTAGAAAGCATTTTTGTGTTAAACTGAAGAAAGTATTTTGTGCTGTTATTTTTCTGCACAAATTAAATGGAATCTTTACTGATTCACCCAAAAGTTTGTGCTTCTAGTTTATATTTGATATTACATGACAGTAAAGTAGATTTTGGGTTACATTTCTCTGTGATATGTTACAATGGTTGCATTTGTTTTCATATATTGCATATAATGAAACTGGATATTTGTTTTGGGGATTTTTTTTTCATAACATGCATTTCTTTAAGTTGTTTATTTTTTGTTTTTAAGTTATTCACTGTTTTCACAGAAATCATTACAAAATTGCTTGCTTTTACTATGATACTTGCTGTGGTGATATTGCCTTCACTGGTGGGACTCATTACTAGGCTATCATAATGCATATGCAAACTATGCCACTATGGAAACGGACTGTGACTTTCCATGGGTAACCAAATCTCACCCTGATATGCCCTGAAATTCCTGGTTCTGCCTGTAAATTTGTTGTATACTAGATGGGAGTTACTTTCCTCCATTACCACACCTACTGCACAGTGTTGTACAACAGAATGTATATTGCTTTATTTTCACATGTGCTGTCAGAGCATATTAAGGTGATCTTTCAACAGACCCTGACATCCAGTGTTCCTCTCCAATGCTGGTGTAATTTCTAGACTCCACCCCCCCCCCCTTCTGCAAATTCCTGGATCCGCCACTGTTGCAGACTTCATAATGTTAGAAAAAAATAGTTGTTGAAATGTAATATAAGAAACTTCAAAATTATATAAAATTAATGCATTACCTTAAAGAAATTTTTATTTTACTGATATAATGGGAATATTATCATAGCTTTAGTGAAAAGTGTAAAGCTGTTATTTGTAAGTGAAAAAATATGACAGCAGCAGTGGAAGTGAGAAAAAATCATGCTTTGGTATCTTTCAGTGATTGTGTGTTTTAATTGTGAAGTATTGGAGTACGGATGTGTTGTTGGCTGAACATACACGTGTCCTTACTTGAAGATTTCAGAGTGTCACTGAAGAATGAAAAATAACAGCATTATGAATACGAGAGAATGCTAGGCTCTATGAGAAGGGTGAATCTGTTAGAAAAAGTGACTGCTTTATGTTTGGAATGTAATTATGATACTGAAACTATTAGTATAGCACAACTTTACTTGGCTGAACTAAATATTACATGTGTATATAATCATGGGGTTTGTGTTAACCTTTTTATAAGAAAATGGCAGGTATACATTGTCATTGGTGTATAGTTTGATTAATAATTACGTCAAAAGATTTTTGTGTATGATGCTGGCCTTTTTTCATGGGCAGTAATGATGCAAAACCAGGGATCAAGACAAAGTAAAACTTCAGCCATGAGGAAAATTGCATTCTCATGGCAGCCCTTAGGACATATGATATCGGAAATGTCTGTTTGGCAAAATGAGATCCAAACAAGCTGACAGGACCAAAGCCTGGAATCAAGTTGTCCTATACATTAATGCAGTGGGTGGCATAAACTGAACATTAACACAGTACAAGAAGTGGGCAAATGACATGACAGGACATGCTAGAAGCAAAGCAAGGCAGAATGCAATTGCTCATATCAATACTGGTGGGAGAGGGGCTATGAAATGATACCATTAATTATCAGGTGAAGCATACCTCCTCTCCATCCATGGGGATGATTATGACATTGAAAATGATGGAACTGGAATAATCAGACGTGGTGTGGACATTGGCTATTACCAACATCTGCAGCAGCAAGACTGGTCTGCTCAGGAAGGTTGATTTAAAAAACAGTAACATATATTTATTTACAGAACTGAATGCTGACAAGGACTGATTACATTAAACACATGACAATTAATATTAACAGATTAATATTTCACATCTGCACACCCCCTTAATAAGCATACATTAGTGTATTCCATTTCGTTATTAGTAACGTTTTCAAATATTTTTTACTGGGTCAGCAACAGAAAAAACAACAGTTCCATTATACCACTAAATTTCGAGGATATCATCAGCAGAATGGATGTTGTAGATGATGATGATGATGATGATGATGAGGAGGAGGAGGAGGAGGAGGAGGACAGTGGCAGGCACTGTCCAAGTTTAGTGGCAGGAACTTACACCTCACAACATGTTAGTAACTCTGCAAGAAGTTACAGTGCATCACAAAGGCAAGCACATGTTGACATTACACTCCCACTTGTGCAGGGGGTCATCTCTTGCACCTCTACACCAGTATCTCCAAACTCAGGCCAACACTTTTAGGATGATGACAAACATTCAGAGGTAACAGTGTCTACAGTGACACTCTTACAAAGTGGATCAAGGCGTAAAATTTCTTACAGCTACTCCAGGTATCACATAAAGCATTAACTGCCCAGCAGCAGATGTGCAGTGACTTTGTTAGTGCTCAGAGCACTGCCACACAGAGTCAGCTGGAAATGTCCTCCAGGGTATGTGTGAGGATTTCCAGTACTGCTTGGAAATGGCACATAGTGGGAAAAATGCCATGATCACACTGAATTATGGCATGGTGGCACACCAAGCATCAGTGGCCACCTCCATGCATGCACTAGTTAGGACATACCAGACTCAAGCAGTAGTCAGTCTTGGAAGGGGAAGAAGATGGGGTACTGTCTGGACACATGGGGGCAAATTACATGACACTATAAGTGCTTCTCAAAAAAGTACTTTAATTAGTCGGGGGATCCAAGCACAACAGACTTCATGCAGGCCACATCAGAGTTCATCTACAACTAGCAGACCCTTTCATTCAAGGTCCCAATCACATTCCTACATCACTGCCAGATCAGTGTCTGCGGGATAGTGTGCATGAAGTAATTCATAACATCAGACAAACTTACCATACAGCTCTCATGACAGCCTGTCTTCAAAATCACTTACACTATCACCTAGCCTACCTTTAGGAGATATATTTGACACATTTGACCTTGACCTACTGTGGTTCAACTGTGACATTTCTGTTACTTACAATTTGACCTTTACAAACACAGGTCAATGTTCAACTCTTAAGGGAATAACTTATGAAAAAAAAAAAGATAAGATATAAAAAAAGTGGATGGGGCTGCTTAGGACACTTTTCAGCTATATTCATTTCATTGCTGTAATGGTACTCCTTAAAACCTCATGGAACTTTGGAAAGAAATCTGTATGTGGCATAATATACGACTGCAGTTATTAAAACCAATAATGCTCTACACAGTATTAGTCTTACAGCTGGCAGTTACCTACAACTTTAAAGTAGTAATACACAAGTTTTCAGGGAAACACTAATAATAAAATGACAGATTAAAATGAGTACCCTGCCATGTAACCAAACACTGCTACCACTTCACCCTCACCACTGCACAAATGATGGTATTTTTTTGTCTTAGAAGTTACAACTTATTGTGTATAACAAATAAAATAATCTGATGTGCAGTATCTTAACAGATAATATACTTTAAACTGAGAGAATAGTACACAATATAAAAGCAATATGATATGCTTTCATTCAAATGCAAAGTATGAACTCATGTTAAATACTGAATTAACAGATTTTTACTACTGAATCGCTTGAAGACGTTCAGTATTTGCATACTTAAGTCAACCATCTCAGTAGAATTTATTTTGCAAAATAGTTAAAACTGTGATTATTATGATGCCGTACGACATCACTGAACAGGAATCAGTGAGTGCTCAGGCATGACTTTTACAAGCAATAATATGTGGAACTGTTCTAAAAATAAAAAAAAAATAGTTATTTAAAGATGAGAAGAAATGTCAGATGAATAGTGACAGCAGGCCCTGCACCAGACAGCATAGCATACAGATATTAAAACTGTATCAGTTATACTCTACATGTTTTTACAAGAAAGGAAACACTAACCTAAATGTCATACCCAATAGGTCTGGACCAGATGCCACCTCTTTATCTGCACAGCCATATGGACTGCATGAGCGTGCTGCATGGGTTCCCTTACTACTGCTGCCGGCTGGTCATCATTAGTCATAGTAAGACTAGAATTGGGAGCTGCAATGACAGCATGGGTCACTTCACCACCTGACTGACACATGATCATGTTGTGCAGAATGCAACATGCAGTAAATATCCTGAGCCAAGTGGCTGGGTCATACTGAACATCACCCCCAGACTTATCCATGCACCTAAACCAACTCTTCATGAGGCCAAAGACCTTCTCAATGACAATATGGATCTCCGACATGGATGTGTTATAGGTGTCTTCTGCAGATCCACTTGGATTTCTCATTGGTGTCATGAGCCATGACTCCAATATATATCTGGCATCACCCGAAAGAAAAAAAAAAGGGAGAGAGAAAGGAAGGAGATAAAACAAAAGAAACATGGTCTAGTATTCGTAATGCATTTTATCATAATTTACCACTTAAATACAATAGGATAAAATATTTTTCCACTTACCAACAATATGAACACAGGGCATCCTACCATGCAGGAAGAGATGGTAGAATCATGTACACTGCCAGGATGCTGGGCAGAGACATTGGTGATTCAACACACACTACCTGGCAATTAATGGAATGGTAGCCCTTCCTATTATGATACCGCCTCCCTGTGGACCATAAGCAGCGTTAATTGCAACATGAGTGCAAACTACGACACCAAGTACCTAAGAGAAACATGGCAGCCCATAAAAAGGCACTCATAGACTTATGTCCTGAAGTAACACTGGGAAACAGATGTACTGATCCACACTTGCCAAGAGTATATTCCTGAACTGCTGCAGTGTCCTTGAAACATAAGCTTGTGAGATGCCCAACATGTCCCCATCCTGTCTTGGGAGGGTCCCCATTGCAAGTATAATGAAGGTTCTACATATCTTAGTATCCACAGGGATAGGAGGTACATGCATTCCTCCAGTACCCCTACGAGGGTCATACATTACTCACTTAGACCCTTACAATATCCTTGTCCACTCTGAATATATCAAGTATCTCTTGATTATCAAAGTTATAGTGTATTACCTTGTGCCTTTATCTCCACCTTCTTGTCCAGCAAGCATTGTTGGGAGGAAGCGGTTTTGTCTCAGGTGAAACACCTAAAAATAGCAAGTCTTGCCACAATGACAGAAATTTTGGAGGTTATAAAGTAGATATGATTGATGAGACTCCTCTTTATACACCATATGCGTGGACAGAGAGGAGAAGCAGGAAAAATTCATTATGAATTGCAACACTTCATTTGCATATGCTAGGTTACATAATTTGTTAATTAAATCTCATTCTGCTTTTATTTTCTTACACTTATTCATGGCCATCACAGGTTGACATAAGTGGCCTCTATAAACCCTTATCCTTACTTAGCTGCGCTCATTCCCAAACAGCACAAATAACCTTACTGCATCTGTGTAATGACTATGAAAACCACCTGAATAGTTACTGACACTACTGAATGTGTTTGTGGGGGGGTTGTCCTCCTTTAAATGTCAGGCCAAAACTGATTTAAATGTAACTCCGGGGGCATAGACAGCCTATCCTCTGCCACCTTATCAGATGTGGTTTAAAATACACAACTGAAGTCTGATGTTAGAATACACTTAGATAGTAATTATTTAAGCACAATACTAAATTCACCGTTATCCCATATTAATGGTAAAACAGTATGATTGATTAACTTTATAAAGAAAATAACATTTACTGCTGTGACTGCTTCTCTGTGCACAAGAACTCTTAGTTTAAATTACATTGTCAGTGTCTGGGGTGACCTGGCTGTGAAAACCTCCAGGACTGTGTTTAAGTGTGTTCCCATAAGGTGAAAATGAAGTTGAATCTGTTTAATGGTCATGACAGAAAAATACAAGCAGAGAAAATTTCAGCAAAATATCACAGCCTGGGGTAAGGTGTCCCAACATGTTGTTAAAAATGTTCTCACGCTAATGTAAGAGAACCTGTCCTACAGAGCAGAATGTCTTATAGGCCAATTACGTCCACATGAAGGGATTCTGGGATGTCATACACTTCAGCAGATAATGGGGTATGAAACATCTAAGTCTTTCACAGGGTTTATAAAGTCAGAAAGCTTTGATAGAATGCAAAGAGTTGCCATTGTACTTTTGAAAGTGTCAGGAAGGGCTGCTGTTTCCAAGTGTTGAATTTTTAAGGTGGGAAAGTGTACTTTATTATTTTTTATCAATTGCCTTTCCCTCATCTGATGCATAACCTCAAAAGTGGATTCTGTCAAAAATATCAATTACTAGTCTGTTACTATACCATATCTTGGTGTTCAGACATTTCAAGTGTCACACATTGTCTGCTAAAAAGCTAAATTCAGTACCTATTTATTGTCTTGCAATTCAGTCACAAACTTTAATTCTTATCCATACCCAGTTGTATATAGATTATAACTAGTGTGAAGGACTGCTTGGCTCATGTAGTCTGCCTGTTTCCCAGTATTCAGAATAAGCTGCAATCACTTGCTAAATAAATGATTACTCTTTTTTGACCACCTGATATAAGACTTGCCTTTTATCAGTCCTATGTGTTGTTGAATCCAGTGATGTTTTTGATGAATGACTTCCTCAGGATGTCTGGTTCCCTGTTCCCATTATTACCCTGTCCTTTTGTGAAAACAATTCTATCTTACATTTGACTTCAGCCTCTCATTTCAGATCTCCAAATTATCTCCTCATGTTTTCCTGTCTTATTTATTATTTACTATTTATTTAAGTATAACCACTTGAAGTCAGTAAAGGTCCTTAACACACTTAAGTGGTTATATTTCCTTTCTTCAAGACGGAACATGCTATGCTCTGGTAGTCTTTATTTATATGACTTCTGATGAAGACCTGTCACTATTTTTACAGCCACCTCTATTCTACTTCTCTACATTATATGCCAATGAAAATTAAGTCTATATAAGTGCATGCATGACTCCAAATTAGTTCTTTACTATCTATATAGAAGGATAGTACGCATGAAAATATTCCACTGTGCAATTCATATCCATTCCAGTACTATCACTATCTTAATCAGTGAATATCACAATGATAAGCCAAACTATCTTTCTTGCAACCCCACAGAAAGCAGTTGAATAGTTTTTGATTATGTCCTCTTACATATGAAACTGATAGGAGCATGACAAAAGTTTATAATACGCACAACTGTTCACCAGTCACCACTCATGCTTGTGAGCACTACAGTGCAATTTTGTTTTGTTATAGACTTACTCTGAAATTGTAGTATAATGGATGATTCCAATTACTATGAGGTACAGAAATCTCAGAGTCAAAGTAGCGACCATTTTGTTTGCAGCCCCCCCCCGCTCCACACACACACACACACACACACACACACACACACACACACACACACACACTGGGAAAGAAGTTGAAAGATGTAAGTGTTGGCAAGTGTTGGACACTGTGTGATCTTTTGTCATGATCCCAAAGCTGACAGTACATGAAACCTAGTTATATATGCCCATGTTCAGAATTTCAACTCTTCTTGATGTATAAACAATGCACATTGCAAAATGGATAGTGTGAATATAAAACAAATGCAATTTCATGTAGCTTGTAGCACCTTACACGTGTCTACTTGTCTGTGAGAAGGTGTTTCTATAGACAGCTTCACACATTTTGCCTGATGTATATCAAATTTGCCCAAACCACACATCAGACTGTTGACAAATCCCTCATGTTTCTCAGTGTTTTTCACTGGAAATGGCTGCATCCACAAACTCCCGTACAATACTGATCTCTCCACTGATGTCACAAATGGAAAGTGCAAGCTGTGTCACATCAGTTATATCAATGCATTCATCAGATGCTACAGAAACTTCATCAAATACTTTCGCTCTGTCCTTTAGCTGACTATTCAGATTTGCTCGTAAATCAATGTCCTGCTTGGTTACTGTGTTTCTTGACAGGCATATGGTTGCAAGTGCAGTTATTTATTGGGTTATAGTAATTGCACTCATTGGCAGGCATCCAGAGTCATGTTGCCAATAGAGAAAAGGTTTTGATAACTTGTGACATTCCATGAGATATTATCAGGCCAGCTTTAGAGGCACGCCTCATGTACTTGATCAGCTTTTGTGAAGGGTTACCGCTAGTTTTTGTAAGGCAAACTTCAACTCAGAAATCTTGTCCATGTACAATTTTCCTATATATTTGTTGCATGTCTTTGTATGGCACATGATATAATACCTCAGAAAATTAAGGTCTTTAGCTACATCTCTTTGCAGTAAACAAAAAAGCAGGTTAGCTTTCTATTTATTTCCATAAAAAAGAAAAAATCTCTCAGTCAATTGACATTCCTTATGTAGTATCTTTTTGTTAGATAATATAGCTAAAGCCTATAGCTACAAACTTTCATTATTTGTTTCTAAAGCTATATATAAACTTTTAAAAAAATCTCAATGTACTGTACAAAATCTTTCTGCAACAGACAAAAACATCATCAGGAGCAGCAGCAAATCTGCACCTCACAGCTTGTAGATCATTGAGTTTTATTTGGTTTGTGATATCAAATAAACATTTACAGTTTTGCCTTATGGTCTGCGCTTTGTATTTCTACTTGACAGTGTTCAGGAAGAATTCTTTAATGACTGTAACATTTTACATTTGACTTCAGCACTGGAGGGTTAATTGCATGTTGTGTACTGAAGCCAAAAGGAAAACATTAAATATGTCACATAATGTTGAACATCTTTTACTCTGTGAGACAGAGCTGTAAATCACAGATCATTAGGCATGTTGAATGCTCTGTAGGCTTCCTATTCATTATTCCTGTGAATAAATTAATTTCATTGCTGACATTCACAGCCAGCTTTGATGACAGTGGATTGGATACTGAGATACTACCAGCAGTGGCGACTGCTAACAAAGGAAGCAAAGTCAAACTTCAGGCCTACACCTACGTCATCCAAAAAAAAAAAAAAATTTGACCAGATAATTTACAACTCTGCATACTATGTTATTTAATTATTTAAATACACTCAGATATGTAGAGTGATAACTGGGGGATATTAGGTATTTGTATAAAGCATTTTTATGAGGAGTTATATCTGAGGGTTGAAACAGATATCGGAGAAATGTAAATGGATTTACATGAGGAAATAGAGGCAAGAGAGATTAGGGATAGCTATTAAATATGTGAAGAGGGGAAATCAATGATTGGTATGGATTCTCAACTGAGTTCAATAACATGATGGAGCCAGAGGCTGGAAGTGAATAGCAGAGACTGCAATAGGATTCTGCGGCTCTATGGGTAAGCACTTACCTAGCTCTATTAAAAATAAAGGGAGACTCTGAGTAACCAGACAGTGCTGGGCCAGTATCATTACACAATGCTGATACAAAGATTTTTTGTAAAGACAGACTTGAAAATGGTACACCTTTTGGTAATAAATACAGTGTAGGCAGGTTTTGTTAAGGGCAGATTACCTGCTGATCATTCGACAAATATCACTGAGTGGGCAGAAGAGAGTATAAGCAGAAAGACTGGAGTAGTGTGATATGTATAAAGCGTTTTGTGTGGTGAAATGGCATTTCCTATTCTGCACCCTCCTGTAAGTGACTAGGAAAGGGTGCTTCAGAAGGGCAGTACAGGGTGTTATAGATTCTTGGGTGACACTGATGGCACAAATAAGGGTGCTGGATCCAGTATGATTGCGATGAGGCATGAAAATTGTTGGTTGCTTTTCTTGGGGTATATCTTTGTAGTGATTGAAAAGCTGGCTTGAGGGGAAGGCATCAACTTATTTAATGGGGTAAGCCATGGGCTAGAAGTAGATTAAATTTTATTTTTATATAGCTGTATGGTTTTGTAAGTGGACATTGCCAAGGTGTTTCCAGGAGTCGTGTATATTTTAAGAACATTGATCAGAATTTGAAATATTATTTTGTATACGCAACTGAAATTATATATTGTTAGTACTTAATGTATTAACTGGTTCCCTGACTACCAACCTGTTGTCTTTAAGTTTTTCTTCATGATTATTTCATTGCTATTTCCTAATATATACATACTGGAACTCTTATTATGTTAGATAGCCTTTATAGTAGCTTGCCTATTTCCTGTTGCAATTGCTGTGCAAAGGCACTAGTCAAATGCTTGCTTTTGACTTCTTCTGATGTTGCTCTATGTATATGTAGACTAATTATGTACATATAAGTTTATTGACCAGTTCACTTTACTGATTAGCAAACAAGCAAACAAACAGACAAACAAACAATACAAAAATAAATAAATACATACACAGAGCTCAGTTTTCACCCTGATAAACCGCTGGTGATTTAGGGATGGGGAAGATGGCAAAGAGGAAGTATTGGAGTTACTGTTTTCAGTGGGAGAAATATTTAACAGTCAAGGTATATCTTCCATTTTTGGAGATTTAGGACAACAATTAAGGGAGTTGCATACTAAAATAAGAGGCTTGCTTAGGATTGCCACCTTTCGTTGTGGCTAAAACCGGAGTAAGGCCACACCCCTCACATCATCAGTATCCATGCCCACCCCCGCCCATTCTCCAGCCCACACTCCACCCCATTTCATGATGTCACTTTGACATCATCGGGTGGGGAGTGTCCTCTTTTTCTGTTCCTAATGCCTGATTTCGGCTGATTTACTATGCTTTTCTGTAAAAAAACACAGTAAACCAGCCGATTTAGAAACTCCAATAGTCTGTTTCCTTTTTTGAAACAGAATACTGGAGTTTGTACAGTGTTTTCTGGGCTACCGGAGAATCAATTTGATTTCCGGATAGTCTGGAAAAAAATGGAGGGTGGCAACCCTGAGCTTGCATGACAGATGTATATGTAAAGTCAACATATTGGGAGGGTACACTGAGGCAGTGAAGGTGGGGACCTCACTGAGGGAGTGAGAGTGGGAGGGTACACTGAGGCAGTGAAGGTGGTAGGGTACACTGAGGCAGTGAGGGTAGGAAGTAGACTGAGGGAGTGAGGGTGAGAGGGTACACTGAGGCAGTGAGGGTCGGAGGGAACACTGAGGCAGTAAGGATAGGAAGTACACTGAGGCAGTCAGAGTGGGGAATACACTTAGGCAGTCAAAGTGGGGAATACACTGAAGCTATGAGGGTGGGGAGTACACTGAGATGGTGAGAATGGAAGAGTACACTGAGGCAGTGACAGTGTGATAAGACACTGAGGCAGTAAGGGTGTACCATACCTTACAAGTGTCTAGAGTTTTGCACAATGTCCAGATTTTTGCCTAATATTTTATGATCTGTTCCTCATGAAACGTGTGGTTTTCTGGCAAATCATTGAGGATTGATGCCCTTGAATAATGACCAATATATGAATTTTAGACTTCATGTCCTTCAGAAAATCCATGGTAGCACAAATCCTGTTGTTCTAAAACCTTCTAAGTTTATAAGAACAATTTTTTAAATCTGTTTCTATTCTTAGGTTCATAGGTTCATAGGTAGGTACTAGGCTATTGGCCCTAGGGCCTATATAAGCCTAGCCAAAAAGGTACCCTGGCTTTCACCACCCAAGACAATTATTTTCCTGTGTCCCTGTTGAGCAGAGCCACAGAGGTGATCCCCGGGGTGAATTTCCTATTTCCCATCCAATCATCAAGATTTTTCTTGAAGAGTGCTAATGAGGAGCTTTGTTTGATATAGATAGGTAGTTTGTTCCAGAGTATGCGAACTCTCTGGGACAGGAATCTATCCCTCCAGCATGTTCTGTTTATTGTAGTGACAAGGTTTAGATCCCTAGAGTGTGTAGCTCGGAGGGATTGGGATTTCTTTAAGTGGAGCATGTCCAACAGCTCTGGGTTTGACATAGCTTTATATGTTAGGCAGAGATCGCCTCTGAGTAGGCGATATGCGACAGAGTAAAGCTGGAGTTTTTTTAGACGGTCTGCGTAGGGCATCTGTTTGAGGCCGGTAATCCTCTTTGTGATGTATTTCTGCGGCCTTTCCAGTTGTTGTAGATGTCTTGTGAGGTACATACCAAAAGGGGTGTTGTACTCCATAATGAGTCTAATGAGTGATGAGTAGAGGGGAACAATGACCTCTTTCTTCCTGAAAGAGAAACCTTTTGTGATGAGGTGTGCCATGAAGAAGGATTTCCTGACTACTGTGCTGATGTGATTATCAAAGGACAAACTACTGTCCATCTGTGTCCCAAGGTCTCTTATCACACTTTCAGTGTTAAGGAGACTACCACCTATGCGGTAGCTCATGGGTACAGAGTTTTTACCAAAGGCAATGACAATGCACTTTTTGGCATTGAGCTTGAGGCCACAGCTTTGACACGAGGCATCTGTCTCAGTGAGGCCCTTTTGTAGGATGTCCACATCATTAGGAGTTTCGATTATGGCTCCTACTTTGCAGTCATCTGCAAATTTCATTAGCCAAAGACCTTCTGTGTTAGCCTATACTTGAGAAAAGTAAATACCAAACAGGAGAGGACCCAGGAATGAACCCTGTGGTACTCCACTTGCCACTGGTCTGAAGTCAGATTTGGAGTCCGCTACTTTCACAGTGTGGGTTCTGTCAGTGAGCCAGTTGGCAACCCATCTTGTGCCATAGGGATTTATACCTAGTTTAGTGAGTTCATAGGTTCATAGGTTCATAGGTTCATACTAGGCTATCTGCCCAAGGGCATTTATAAGCCTAGCCCATAGTTATGTGGCTTTCGCCACCCCTTTAGTTTGAATAAAAACTATGCCTATCATTTTTCTGTGCCTCTGTCAAGCAGTGACACTGAAGTAATCCCTGGGGTATATCTGCGATCTCCCATCCATTGGTCAAGATTCCTCTTGAACAAGGCCAGCGAGGTGCTCTGCCTCACATGTACCGGGATTTTGTTCCACAGCATAGGGAGTCTCTGGGTGATGAATCTGTCCCTCCAGCACGTTCTATTTATAACCGTGTCAAGGTTTAAGTCTCCCGCCCTTGTGGTTCTGAGGGATCTAGATCTTTTGAGGTGAAGCATATTCATCAAATCTGGGTTTGACATGGCCTTATATGTCAGGCACAGGTCACCTCTGAGCAAGCGGTATGAGACTGAATAAAGCTGGAGTTCTTTCAGTCGGGCAGCATAAGACATATTTTTGAGACCCTTTATCCTTTTGGTGAGGAACTTTTGGGGCCTTTCAAGCTGCATCAGGTGTCTGGTCAGATACATTCCGAACGAGGCATTGTACTCAATCATAGGTCTAATGAGTGATGAGTACAGGGGGACGATGACCTCCCTTGATCTGGATGTGAATCCCTTCATGATCAGGTGGGCGATATAGAAGGTTTTCCTAACTACTTTAGCAACATGAGTGTCAAACGAAAGACTACTGTCAACTTGGGTCCCCAGATCCCTGATGACTTTTTCTGTGCTCAGTGGATTGTCACCTATATGGTAGCTAGGGGTAACCTTGTTTTTCCCGAAGGGTATGACTATGCATTTTTTGGCGTTTAACTTCAGGCCATGGCTCTGGCACCAGTTATCCGTTTCTGTGAGGCCCTTCTGGAGGATATCTGTGTCAGATGTGTTTTCGACTATGGCCCAGTTTGCAGTCATCTGCAAACTTTGTCAGCCATAACCCTCCTGTGTTTGCTTGTACTTCAGAAAAGTAGATGCCGAACAAGAGTGGACCCAGGACTGAGCCCTGTGGGACACCACTTGTGACAGGCTTTGAGTCTGACATGGCTCCAGCAACTCTGACCCTGTGGGTTCTGTCGCTTAGCCAGTTTGCAACCCATCTTGTGATGTATGGGTTTACATTCAAGCTGATGAGTTTTTCGATGATACCTGAGTGGGGTATTGTGTCGAAGGCCTTTGCCAGGTCGAGGTAGGCTGCATGGACTGCCTTTCCCTCATCAATGGCCTTGGTGACTGTCTCGAAAAAGTCAACCAAGTTTAAGAGGCAGGATCTGCCTTTGACAAAGCCAAACTGGGTTGGATCCAAAGTCTGCAAGTTCCCTATGTCTTTATTTATGAGTTCCATTATGATCCTCTCCATGGCTTTGCAGATAAGGCTTGTCAAGCTAATGGGGCGGTAATTTCCAGGGTCTGTGGAGGCACCGCCCTTATGAAGTGGGACCACAGTTGCCGTGCGCCACTCCTTGGGTACGTATCCTGAGGTGAGGCTAAGATTAAACAGCTGTCCTAACTGTGGGTTTAATTCCTCATTGAGTTCATGAAGCACACAGCCGGGGACACCATCCGTCCCATGGATGCTGTGTTTTTGCCTTAGTGAGGGCAGTTCTCACCTGGGCGTTGGAGATGTTTGGGGCTACAATCCTCTGGAATAGATATCTCTCCTTTTGGGGAGGGGTGAAGTTTGCACTGAACCTGTCAGCCAGTATGTTAGCAATGTGTGTAGGTTCAGTAATTTTCACATCATTTTGAACTAATTCTGAGCATATCTGGGAGTTTCCTCCTAGGTTTCTAACATAGCTAAAGAAGGCCTTATGATTGTCTTTAGAGTCCTTGGCGATTTTTCTCTCAAAATTTGCCTTGGATGATTTTATGAGAGCTCTTAGTTTTTACTTATAATGATCAAAGGTGTCTTACCTTTCAAGGATTTTGCTCTATCTTGTAGTAGCTTCCTCCTTTTGTTGTAGAGCTTGTTTATGGCTGGGGTCCACCAGACTGGACGCTTGCCTTTGGTACAGAGAGTCTTAGTTTTGTTTGGGATTGCCTGATCCATGCAGTCCTGTAGGTGCTGGTAGAAGGCATTTGTAAGTGATTCAGCGGTTTGAGTAATGTTTACCACTGGCTCAGGGGCCTTAAAGGAGACCACACTAGTTTTTAGAAGTGTGAAATCGGCTTTTGAGAAGTTTTTCACTGTGGTCTTTTTTGTTTCAGGTGGGGCGGGATGAGGACCTCCAGCGAGATTAGTTTATGATCTGATCTCACCAGTGAAGGGTATACTTCCGGTGTTGAACATTTTGATCCCATGTTCGTGATGATGAGATCAAGTATGTTTTCACCTCTTGTGGGGATGGTGACTAGTTGTTCCATGGCATTTGAGTTTATGAACTCCAGGAATCTTTGGGTTAGAGTGTTCGGGCTTGAGTAGTGTTCCCAGTCTATATTAGGGTAGTTGAAGTCACCTAGTATGATGGTGTTTGGAGATACATTTATCCCCTCCAATGTTTTCAGGAAGGCCATGTGAGGTTCCTGAGTTTGAGAGGGTGGCCTGTAACATGCTACAAATTGCAGAGCAGTCTTGCCTATGGTTAATTGCACCTGGATGGTCTCAGATGCATCGTGCGTTGCCACCAACCTTGAGGTGTGGGTGTCCTTTATGAATATGGACACCCCCCCTCCTTTCTTGGTGTTGTCCGGATTTTGGGGCCGGAACGTATGATATGAGGTGAAACCTGTTAGTGCTGGGGTGCTCTCAGGAGCCTTGAACCAGGTTTCTGTCACAGCACAGACATCGATGTTCTCCATATTGAGAAGGGCCTCGAGTCGTGCATCTTGAGATTGAGACTTCTGGCATTGAGCAGCATTACCCTTAGTTTTTTCCTTTTGGTGTTCTAGGGTGGTAGGTTTAGAATTTGAGCCTTGCCTAAAAAGGCACTATGGGGTGGCAAGAGCCTTTGCCAATATCCGGAAGCCCAGGGTGACAGGTGCAAGCCATCCCTTGGAAGCAGCGTGGCTTGTCCAGCATGTCATCCCAGGCAGACAGACATTGGATCCCTTTGAATGACACCAGAATTTAAGCCAATTATTAAAGCTGATCATCTTATCACTGTATTGTGGCATCATTCTAGGTGAAGGTAGGATACTGCTCAAGGTCAGGGTCATACCTGCCTGGGCTACATAATCAGAGAGCTCCTCGACGTCCCTTTTCATGTAGTCCAAGGAGGTGCGTCTCAGGTCGTTGACACCAGCGTGGACAATGACTGAGTCGTACTTGTACCTGCTGTTGAGAGACCTGAGTGCTTGCGTTATGTGGCGGATTCTAGCGCCCGACAGGCAGCTTACTGTGACCTTCTCCTTACTCAGTCTGGTGAGCGGACGTCAGTGTGTCTGACTATGGAATCACCAATGACAAGTGTGTCTGGCATTTTGTTTGGCCTTAAGGGCTGTGACTGTTTGACACTCTGACTGTGTGGTCTATGTGTTGCATGTGTTGGGTCGTGAGGTGGTATTTGTTTGGGTGTCTGCTTTGGTGGCCTCTGCTGTTTTGGTAAATTTTTGACCAGAGCCTCCGAGTATGTCTTTGTGTGAGTATGTGTATGATTTGAAGTTGTGATGGTACCATGTGTGACTGGGTATGTATTGTGTGTGGTTGCCTTCTCCTCCTGTCTGGTCTTGCCAGTCCTATGTTGAGAGAGCTCAGCCTCCAGTTTGGCCGTATAGTTGCATCTCTCGCATGTATTTGTGTTTTGTGGGAGAAGGAGAGGATTGTCTGTGTACATGAGGCAATTGTAACATTGCCTCAATATTCCCAGGTTCACCAGTTGAGCTGGAGAGGACACTAGCAACTGATCCCTCGACATACTAGAAGTAGTAGATAAAGAACTTTCAAAGGACTCCGGGGGAAGTGGGTTTTGGGCTGGTGGGGTACTATCTATAATAAGAGTGCTTTATCAAGGTGCAAGTACTGTAGGAGTAAGTGCTAGGCTTTACAGATAGAGAATAGTCTACTTGGGAATCAAGTAGAGATGAACTTTTCAGTTATAGGATATGCAGGTTAGATCAGCAGTACAGTTTAGCGTGTTTTATAGCAGGGGGCTGAAGGGAGCTAGGAATTGGCGCAAAACGACCAATGGACTACTAGTTTCTGGCTGAAACTACACCAAAGCGGACAAAAGGCGCTCAGTGCTTCCCACTCCCACTGGTAAGCAAAGAAACTTCCCTCCTTCCTAATAAGGCAATGGATCAGTAACAGGAACTAAAAACAAAGCCCAGGGATCAGCAACTCTGAAACTGGACTACTCTAGTTCAGTAAAGTGGGAAAACAAGAGATTTTTTGTTTTATTACAGAGATAAGGAAAAAACAGACAGTAAATGCTATAAATGCTGTAAATCGGCTAGCACTTTAGTGTGTAGCCTACAGAAACAATTTGCAACAATTAGTAACTTAAAGTGCAATAAACAGTGTAAAATGCAGAAATCACTTAAAGTAGCAGTAAAACAGGCTAAATGCAGTCGCTAGCTTAATAACAGTGGGAAAGCCACAAAAAATACTTATATCTGGTAGAAAGTCACTCTTTTAGCTCTCTGCTGCTTGGATCACTCTGCAGGCCACCACGAGGATCTGTGCAGAGTTGGTACAAGCTGGAAAACACGTGTTTAGCGTGTTTTATAGCAGGGGGCTGAAAGGAGCTAGGAATTGGCCCAAAACGACCAATAGACTACTAGTTTCTGGCTGAAACTTCACCAATTCGGACAAAAAGGCTGCTCAGTGCTTCCCACTCCCACTGGTAAGCAAAGAAACTTCCCTCCTTCCTAATAAGGCAATGGATCAGTAACAGGAACTAAAAGTTTATCTATAATTTCAGAGTGGGGGATGGTGTCAAAATCCTTGGCGAGAACTAGATAGGCTGTGTGAACCAACTTACCCTCATCTACAGTTTTGGAGACTGCTTCAAAGAAGTCTATCAGGTTTAGGAGATATGATCTGCCTTTTACAAACCCGAACTGGGTGGGGTCCAGAGTTTGGAGATTACCAATGTCTTTGTATATAAGATCCATGCCAGGCTCGTTAGGCTAATGGGGCGGTAGTTCCCGGAGTTCAGGGTGGCTCCCCCTTTCTGGATTAGGATGACCGTCACTGTGCACCATTCAGTGGGCACAAAGCCTGAGGTGAGGCTATGATTGAACATGGTGCTTAGGTGGGGTGCCAGTTCATTCTGCAGTTCATGTAGAACTCAGCCTGGGATGTTGTCAGGTCCCATGGATGCTGTGTTCTTGGCTTTGGAGAGTGTGGTTTTTACCTGTGCAGCCGTGATTACAGAAACTTTGCATTCTTCCAGTATAGAGATGGGCCCTTTAGGGGGTGAGAGGGGGCTACGTTAGCACTGAACCTATCTGCCAGGATGTTGGCAATATCAGTTGTTTCTGTATATTTAGTGTCATTGTGCTGTAACTCAGAGCAGATCTGAGTGTTGCCATTGAGATTCTTGACATAGCTATAGAATTCTTTGTGGTTGTCTTTAGAATTAGTGGAGATTTTGTTTTCGTAACTAGCTTTGGAGGATTTTATGAGGGATCTCATCTTCTTACTGAGGCTGACCAGGGAGTTCCTCCAATCATGGGATTTTACTCTTTTTTGCAACAGTTTCTTTCTTCTGTTGTAGAGTTTGTTTATGGCAAGGAACCAGCAGATTGGCTTTCTTTTTTTGGAGGATAGCATCTTGGTTCTGTTACGGATAGCACGATCCATGCACTTGTGTAAGTGCTTATAAAGTGCATTTGTGTAGGATTCAGCAGTTGTACCTATATTGTCCATCTGCATGGGTGTCGTGAAGTTTGCCACTTCTGTCTTAAGAAGCGTGAAGTTGGCTTTGGAGAATTTTTTTACGGTGGTTTCCCTAATGGGGGCTGGGGGCAGGATGTGAATGTCTAGGGTGATTAGCTTGTGGTCGGATCTGACCAATGAGGAAGTGACCTCTGGTGTGGAACACCGGTCGCCCATGTTGGTAATGACCAGGTCTAGGATATTGCTGCCACTGGTGGGGGTGTGGATAGGTTGATCCAAGGCATTGGAATTTATGAATTCCAGAAAACGTTGAAAACGTTCCAAAAGAGTTGGTACATGAGTAGTTCTCCCAGTTAATGGTGGGGTAGTTGAAATTGCCCATTATTAGGGTGTTGGGTTGTACCTTAATATTTTCCAGTGTATCAAGAAATGAGGAGTGGGAATCCTGGGGCATGGTGGGGGATCTGTAGCAAGTTACAATTTGGATTGTGGTCTTGCTCAGAGTTAGTTGCACTTGGATAATCTCGGATGCATTATGCTGAGCATCTAGCCTGGAGGTGTGGATATCCTTAATGAATATGGACACGCCTCCATCTTTAGTGTTTCGGTCCAGGTTAGGTGGCCGAAAGGTGTGGTATGAATTATAGCCTGGTAATGCAGGGGTGCTCTCTGGAGCCTTGAGCCAGGTCCCTGTCACTGCATAGATGTCGATGTTCTCCATTTTAAGGAGTGTCTTGAGTGAATGCATTTTGAGGTTTAGACTTCTAGCATTGAGTAGCATTACCCCCAGAGTTTGCTTGCTTGTACCTGTTAATGTGGTGAATTTGTCATTTGAACCTTGCCTAAAAAAGGCACTATAGGGTGGCAAGAGCCTTAGCCAGTATCCAGAATCCCAAGGGTGACAGGTGCAGACCATCTCTGGCAAAGCATCGTGGTCTGTCGATCATGTCATCCCAAGAAGACAGATACTGGATCTCCTTTGAATGACACCAGAAGCTTAGTCAATTGTTGAAGTCAATCATTTTGTCCTTGTACTGTGGTAGCATTCTGGGTGATGGCAGGATGCTACTCAGGGCTAGGGCCATACCTGCCTGGACTACAAGATCGGAGAGCTCCTCCATGTCTCTTTTTATGTATTCCAGGGGGGTACATCTCAGGTCATTCATACCAACATGGACAATGACAGAGTCATATTTGTACTTGTTGTGGAGTGACCTGAGTGCATGCGTTATGTGGCGGATCCTCGCACCCGACAGGCAGCTGACAGTAACTTACTCCTTGTTTAGCCTGGTGAGTGGAACATCAGTGTGCCTGACTATAGAGTCACCTATAACTAGAGTGTTGGGTATGTTGTTATGCCTTATGGGCTGTGGCTGAGTGGCACACTGCGTTTGTGGGCTATGTGTCATTTGGGTTGTGTTGGGGGGTGGAGGTTGCTTGCATTTCTGCTTTGGAGGTCTCTGCTGCTTGAGCAGATTTTTATTGAGAGCCTCAATTAATGTAGGTGTGTGTTTTGTGTTTCTATGTGTGTGTTATGGTGGTGTAGGTTTTGAGGGACTATGTGATGAGTGTAGTGTGGTGCAAGTGTTTACCTTCTCCTCTTGACTGTCTAGTCCAGTCTTGGGTGATGAGAGCTTTGCTTCCAGTTTGGCTATATAAGTGCATCTCTCACAGGTTGTAGTGTTGGGTGGTAGGAGGAGAGGGTTGTCAGTGTACATGAGGCAATTGCTGCATTGCCCCAAGAAGCCCAGATTCATCAGGTGGACAGGAGAAAACACCGGGAGCTGACCCTTAGACATGCCTGGATAGGTGCTTATTTATCAAGTACTAAAAACTAGACAAGTGAGGAAAGTTGAGTGCTGTAGTAATTAGTAGCTTATTTAGTGCTTACAACGGGTTCTGAACAAGTGCTGAGCTCAAAGAAACAGATTTTAGTGCTAAAACTAAAATACTGGCTAGTTCTAAGGGAAAATTTGAAGAGCAGACTTTATGGCGTCAGGAATAGTTTAACCCTAGCTATGCAGTGATGCATAAAGTGTATTTTTTTAATATAACAGTAGCAAATGAGCAAACTGATTTAAACAAATTAACCAATTAACCAATAAAAAGCTAAAAACTGAGGCCCATTCCAGCAGTCTTCAATCAGGCAAGTTCTAACTGCACATTCCTGCCACTAGGGTGCAGGGGAACCTTCTCCAAAAAAAGATGGTCTGGTTTAGTGCTCAAGTTATACAAACAAAGCTCGATTCAGCAGGTCTGAATTTAGTCTATGCTACAGCAAACAAGGCGTATCAATTTCAGAAAGAAACAGTTCAAATAAGCAGGCACAATAAGCCTTTAACCAGAAACTCCCAGCTCAGAAGGGCAAAATCTACCCTCTCCTCCCACAAGAGTGCAGACCACATCTTCTTAATGTAAAATAACTTTCCCAAATCCCAAGTGCTTAAACCAGAACTAATACACTTTTAGAATAACAGACACTAAGCCTTCAATCAGCAACTCCCAACTTAGAAGGATGTAAACTACCTGTCCTGCCACAACAGTGCAGACCACAAACCTTCTTAATGTAAAACAACTGGTCTGAAGCTCAAGTGCTTCAACCAAAGGCTTAGAATAACAGTTACAATTTAATCAGGCTACTAACAAGCAGTATTAAATGCAGCAGAATAAATGCATTTAAATACTTTTAAGAATAAGCAGCAAAAGCAACATAAAGTTATAAGGTCGGAAGAAACACAAATACAGTAAAAGCAAATGAATGAAGTGCAATTTTTATATAACAATAGCAAATAAGCAAACTAATTTAAACAAATTACAGAATTAACCAGTAAAAAAGCTCAAAACTGAGCCCTGCTCCAGCAGTCTTCAATCAGGCAAGTTCTAACTGCACACTCCTGCCACTAGGGTGCAGGGGAACCTTCACCAAAAGAGATGGCCTGGATTAGTGCTCAAGTTATTCAAACAAAACTTTTTTGGGCCTTTGTTCCCGCCCCCCCCCCTATTATTTTAGGTTTTGTACAGATTTCTTGCATTAAGAAGTTGAGAGGTACGGAGGGTACACTGAGGCAGTGAGCATAATACACTGAGGCAGTCTGACTAGGTACACCAAGGTCATAACAACACTAATTTTGCCACTGGTTGATAGTGCCATGTGATAAAGGGATGACTGGTTGTTATTCAGGGCATTGAAATCTGCTAGCAGGGCATGATTAGTAAGGATCATATGATTATGAAATTCAGGTAAAAGAGTCTGATAAAGAAAAAAATGTTACAGCCTAAGAAGGGCAGGATAGTGATGATTCACCATGAGTTGGAGTAGAAGAAATGATAATGAGGCCATTCAAAGATAGAAGAATGACTGGAAATCTGAAAATGTCCTATATGGAGGATGAGAGCTGCTAAATAACTATCAAGCTTAACAGAACTGTCTCAATTAAAAATCAGCATATGAAATTATTTCATACACAGTATAGGGGAAAAGTAAAAAATAAGGGTCTGAGTGATAAAACTGAATGTTGGAAATGCAGAGAATCAGATACAGATATATTTACAGAGATGGATACAGATACGGATACAAATACAGACAACCTTCACAAGCAATGTGTCTGTCCTAGTTGACTGAAATTTGGAGAAAGTGAGGTAGAAATGGAGGACAGCTGATGGTTTGATTTTGTTTAGATAGAATAGGGGAAGAAAGACAGGCAGATGGGGGTGGAGGTGTTGGAAATTTTGATGAAATTAAGATGGGTTAAAAAGGAAGCAGCAAAGAAATGGAAGGAAGGGAATAAGTCAGATGGAAGAAAGAAAGTGAATATGGAATGGATGAAGAAACTGGTATAGGGAGCAAGAGAAGAGCTGTGGAGTGGGTGGGGAGTCAGACAGGAACATGTAAAAAGAAGGGTAATGTTTCAAAATCATGGAGATGTTAAAGTGACTGAAACTGAGGAATTTTGGGGGGTTTAAAAGGCTCAAAAGAGGGCAAAGAAGGCAGAAAGGGTTGTTGTATCCCAGGGTATCTATTTGATATAAAGTGAACAAAGGGAAATAGATGGAAAATGGATTTGATCAGAATATAAAGGAAGAGCAAGGCCAGCAGAGAGCTTCTTAGAAAGGAGATGAGCATAGTAGTGCAAAGGAAAGAGCCAAGACTGAGGGATTAGGGAAAAAACTAGAAAAGCAAGTTGGTGTTTATAAATGAATGGGAGAGGAATTTTGATATGGTTTGGGAGGGACTGCCCACTTTCTCAGTTCAGCATATGTCTTAAGCCTCTGTCTCTCTATTAGGGCTACAATAAGGTGGCCTCGCCCACCCCCTCAGCACACCATCCCATCTTTCCACAGAAAAAGTGAGCACATAGAGCCTCATCACCCCTCCCCCTTACACACACACACACACACACACACACACACACACACACACACACACACACACACACACACACACACACACACGCTGTAACACATACCCAAGCTGCTAATCAAACTTTGATTAAGTTATAGTCATTATTTCTCCCTCTTTGTCAGTGGCATTGCCATAGGGATGGGGTATTTTTAGTAGATGGAGAGGTAGTGGAAGCATGGAAATTCTTTGCTGCTCTTGGGGATATGCTGGTTAGAGGAAGAGCTGACAGAGTGGATGTTGCATGAAGTTATACAAATGAAAGTGATAGCCTGACATAATTGTAAATAGGCAGTAGTATTGGGTGGGTAACAGGTACGTATCAAGCCTGGGTATTTTTTGGTCTTGTATTTTGTGCAGAGAATTAAAACTATGAGGTCACAAACGGGTTTCATCTTATAGTCCAGGGTTTGATTCCATCCACCTACTGAGTGACTCTGAGTAAGTTATTCATCTAGACAGTCTTCCTGTATCATCTCTGAAAACAGGCTGGCCTAGTGGGTTTACCCTGTTAAACTTTTAAACTCCTGAGACGTGTTATATTCTTTCACTTGCACATTGTTTTGTGTATGCTGAAGGCAAATGTAAATTTACACATATACTTCATTATGTTGATGTAGCTTATGCTATGATACAGTCTGATGCAAATATGTGGTGTACCCAAGTTGAATTAATGTGCTTGAATAGCTTTAGTATTTTACTGTAACATTTTTAAAAAATAATGTACATAGAAAAAATCTTTTTTAGTGTGTGATCTGTTTGGCTAAGTTTACAGAGCAAATCTGCTTTTCTTTAAAATACTTTAGTTTTCATTTTTTTAAGTTCACTAGCTTAGAAGGATTAGAATAATAAAAGATGTTTCCTTTTATCCTCATTTAAAAAGGGTATATATCGTTGCATCAGATATAGAAGATTTTGACTGGGTCTCCAATTATAACCAACTTACTATGTATTTGAGATATGAATACCATGAAATTAACCTTGAGAACAAAGTGAAACAAAACTTGAGAGGTGAATATTGACATCCATGTTCAGAACATATAAAAAGTAGTTATGATCGGTGAGAACCCAAACACATAACATGTAGTTATGACTGAACAGAACCCATTAGAATTCTTGTAGTGCATGGATATGTAGGTGAGCAAAGTGTTTTACAGATCTGAATGCTTTAAAACACTTAAAGCAGTCAACCAGACACTCAGCTGAAGTGAACATTTAGACACTTCACTCTGCCATACTTTTTTTTGTGACAGCAAACTATACAATAGCTTTTAAAGTTGTAAAAAATGCTTTGGAGGCTATTCTCACTCCTCACGCCTCACCCCTTGACTCCAAAACAACACTTGCCAATGCCTACCTCCTTCCCAACCTCTTCTATAGCTCACAAATCTTTACTAACCTTCCATCTACTCTACTCTTCAAACTTGAATCTACCTATAACAAAGTAGCCAGATTTGCTGCTAACTTGCCATCCAAATCTCACCACTGTCTGGCCCTCATGTCACTTAACTGGCTTGAGTTTCCAAACCACCCAAAACTTACCCAACTTCTCACAATCCACTCCATTATCAATAAACCTTCTTCCTGTCCAAGCATTTGCTCACTAGTCTAACTTTATACCCCCACCCGACCTCTTAGGATCTCTGATTGACGCCTTCTGAAAATTCACAAAACTAACAAAGCTGCAGGGCAGAATCTATACAGCTACTCTCCCGCCATCCTATGGAACAAGCTTCCCTTGGCTCTAAAAAGCATACCCCAGACCAAAAAATTTAAGAACTCACTCAAACAATTCCTAATCCACCTCAGGATATGTCTTTGCAATCTCCCCCCTGAACCTACTCCTAATCTGGTTCTCCCCTCTTCTCCCTTATTCTTCCTCTTCTTTTTCTCTGTACCCATCTCCTTAATTTTTACACATTCTAACTCTAGCTTCCACACCGTCCTCCTAACACCCACCTCCTGCCTTTTACTTCATGCCATGTTTCTCCTATCTACCTCCTCATGGTAAGGAGACAATTTCCTGACTCTTTACAGGCTACTGTACTTATCACTTCTGGACGTCTGCTGTGCTATTTATGTACTTAACATCTCTCCTCGATTCTTGACTTCCAATGAGCAGTCTTAAAACCTACTCCTTAAAATTACTAACTGACTGATCTCCCCCCTGTATGCTATCCCTCAAGCATGTGATACTCATAGAACCTTCTATTATCCCTCAAGTATATGTCACTTTTATAACTATCCATTTTTAACATTAACTGTGATTAACTCTCTCTTGCCTCCATCTTTGTATTGCACATTTACTGTAATTCTTATCTTTTATAATTGTACTTTGGAGCTTTTCTTCCCAGGCCTCTGCTGAAAAAGGGCTTTGTCCCAGTCGGACTATCCCAGTCAACAAACATAAAATAAATAAATTCTGTGGTGGGCGTCTTTAACCTCTAGCAAGAAGCTAGATGTGGTTATGATCATAAAAAAATAGTCAAAGCCACTACAGAAGTGATCCAACAACGTAATTCCCTAGCCAAACCTATTTTCCATTCTACACAAGGTACTATACCACCATTGAGATCAGAAAGTAGACAACACCAAACATGCATGCTAACATACAATAAAAACACAGAAGCAGTGAAGAATATCATCAGAAAATACAGGCCAATACTTAATAATATACTAGAGTTAGACCATATAGCATCACCACCACCAAAACGTGGATATAAATGTTGTACGACTCTCAAAACTGTTTTATCTTACAAAGAACAACCTAAATACTCTTCTTATTTTGTTAGTGATACAAAAAGGAAAATTTAGGTGTAACAAATGTGTTTGTTGACCTTATATTTACAACGAAAAAACTATTAAACATCCAGTTTATGGCAATGATTTTACTCTTGGAGCCTATGGCAACTGCAGTACTCAAAATATAATATACATGGTGAAACATGTTTCTTGTGAAGCATCATATTACGTTGGAATGACAAACAGAAAATTTAAAGAATGCATAGGCAATCACCTTTTAGATATCTAAAGGCAAGTAGTTACTAACTCTTTATATAGGCACATAGCAGAACAAGGTGTGAACCATAGTTTTAAAGTTTTGATTTTCAAAGTAATACATACTCCGTTACGAGGAGAGACGTTAAACCTTTAACGGAGAATGAAGAGATTAAATGGATTTTAAGGATGAGAGCTGGATTTAAATGGCACTGTTACTTTAAAATCTCTTCTGAAACATTTGCATCAAAAGGTGCAATTACTTAATTAAGTATCGTCATGTGTTTAAACTCTATAGATGCTATCAGTTTTATTTGTTTTATGTGCATGATGAAGCCTTAAAGTGAAAGTTTTAACTTGTGATTGGAATAAAAGGAATTTTTCTGCAGTGGTTCCAGTGGATTTGTTTGTTTTTCTGCTTTTCTGTTTTTATCTCAGCCTACTGACATAGTTATTTCTTTGGAATCTTGGTTTTATTTTTGAATGGTCGACATGAGCAGATAAGGACCTTTACCATCTACTAGTAACATGCCTACATGTGTATTATGGACAGTTACTGTCATTGTCGATGGACCAGTCAATTGTTTGCTTGCAACAGTTGGATTTAACATCATATCTTCTGGTATACAAACTACACAAGGTACTGACTTAATGCTCCAATATAGAAGTAAAGTAAATCTATTTGAGGAGACTGTCAATTATTTCAAATGCTTGCAGTGGCAACATTTGAGTTTTTCAGCCTATCTGCAACACAAAATTGTACCTAGTGTGCTTAGAATGCTCAAAATGCCCACCTATAGGGACAAGTACCTAGATTTGCTTAGGAAATGTCAGTTAATAAATTTTAGTTTCTCCTTTAGTTATATGGAACTTATGAACACTTATTTCAAGCCAAATGAACAAGATCTATGTAAAGATACTGAATTACAATATTCTGACCTTGTAATGAATGTTGAGTTGAACGGACATTCTAAATTATTACATGAAACCCTTGATTTCTTAGTTTCATTTGAACAAAGGCTCATTGACACAAAAAAACAGAAACTAAGAAGGGGCCAACTAGACTCTGAAAGAGGGCATCTATTTATTTGGCCCAATAGTAATACGCTTCCCAAACAACTTCAGTGATGCCCAGAAACAGATTTTCCTCAAGAGACAACACAGACAGAAACACCATCAGAATGTTTGCCAATTGTTGATGTTAATCGTTTTGAGCGCTAGATCCCGCAGATTTTCTACTTCTTCTAGAGGAGCCATTAACCCTGTCTCAATCACAAGTATGCATAAAGAGCTTCAGGAATAACACTCAAAGGAAACAAACAAACCAAATTCAACTAACACTCAGTCAGACTCCAACCTAAGCAAAATGAACATCTTATTTAATCTTTCAAATTATACTTTGAGTTCAGATGAACTGCTTGTGTTAAGTAGAAGCTTGACTTGCAATTCAGCTAAAAATATCGACATTTCAAACACCTTATTAGAATTTACGAATTTCATACGAACATTAAAACTAAAAATTTTGTACTGCGGTGGTGGTGCTGTGGTAGCGTTGTCGCCTCAAAGTAAGACGTTGTCCTGTTCGATTCTCAGCTAGAGCATCTTCTGTGGGGAGACATGCGTAAATGGGCATACCTTCATTGAAGGTTGTGCGTCAGAGCTGGCAACTCGGCACATAAAAATCTACTGCCAATCATTAGCGGACCGGAGTTCCGCTCTGGCGACCCCTAACCGGGAAAAGTCGAAAGATACAACATTAAATCTAAAAATTTTATTTGGAGCAACTTCAGAAACTATAAATTGTCCATACAAAAGAGGTGCATTTGTACCTTTCAATAATTCTATATTGCATGCTTTTAAAAAAGCAGTTGAGTGAGAGATACATAAACTGTTTGAAACAAAGAAATATGGTTCCTTTTATAACTTAAGCAAAGAACAGCTAAATGCAATCCATTCTTTGGTTAATAATGATGATATTATTATTAAATGTGCTGACAAGGATGGGGGTGTTGTAGTTTTATATACTACAGATTATAATGAAGCCATGTTAACTATGCTTGAGACTGAAGAATATGAACATATAAGTAAGCGTGATAGCAATAAGACTATTCTTTTGGTTAAACAAGCACTTTGTATGATGGCATACACAAAATAGAACTGATACTGATCTTTTTAACTATATTTTAATTACCACACCAAAAGTGCCTGTGATTTATGGGATCCCTAAGATCCATAAATCTCTTACACAGCAGTGATGAGGACTATTGTCTCTGTTAGAGGCTGGACCACCAAGCCTATTTCAAAATACTTGGAGAAACAGCTGAGGCCATGTTTCCATAAGATGTACACTATTATTAAGGATAAAACACATTTTTTAACTCAATTATATGACTGGTCACAGGGTGCCATTGCTAAAGAACATCTGCTTGTTACACTAGATATGGACTCTCTATTTACTGTAATGCCTCAGGGTACAGGAGTTGATTATGTGAGATTGTTTCTGAGTAGTCACTCTGAATATTCACTAGATAAGATAAAATTGCTATGTGAACTACTACACCTAGTGTTATAAACAATATTTTCTTGTTTCAAAAACACATTTACCATCAGTTAAGAGATATAGTGAAGGGGACACCTGTGATCAATACATATGTTAATATTGTCATGTAAATTTGGGAGGAGCAATACATACTTTCTATAGAAAATCCTTTCAAAAATAATGTTGTATTTCACAAGTGCTTTGTAGAGGCTCTATTTATGATCTGGTAGGGAGGGCACATGTTTTTGAAAGGTTTTTTGAATATGTGTCCAATACAGTTCCTTTTCCTAAGTTTAAAAAAGAAACATCGTATCAAGAGACAAATTATTTGGATATAACAATTAGAAAATGTAATGATGGACTTGTCAAAATTTAACTATATAAGAAAAACCTTTTAAAAGAAATTACTTACATTGGACAAGCATGCATCCATCTTTTATTTTTAAAAATGTAGTCAAAAACCAAATGTATTGAGCAGCTAAACTCAATACTTCAGATAGTAAGATGGAAGCACAGCTAGATAAAACTGGAAAATCCTTTCTTAGTTGTGGTTGTGATGCCCCTGCACTGGCCCAGTAATTAAGGAGCCTCAATCCTCACCACTAGCACCAGTGAGGGAGGTGAACATCGGGAGGATGACAAGTACACACACAATAAAGTACAATTTCCCTTAAGAGCACACAGAGGTCACAGTCAGTCTGGGACTGGTTTCTCCCTCTTTCTCCAGATCCCCAATAAGACTCCTCACTGGCACAGCTATAGAATTGAGCCCTTAGCCAGGGTTCCAAGCCAAGTCCTCCCAGCATGCTCTCTGTCCAAGCAGTGCTTCATGTCCCTGCCCAAGTAGCTGACACATGCACACACTTTGAGATTTGATTTATACACAAACACATACCAGGTAAAGGCTGGCACAGGTTTAATAGGTATGCCCCCTTCTGCCCAGACCATAAGGTAGTTATCACTGCCACCAGAACCCCTTATCATCTACTTTAAGGCCTTTCACAAAGGGTGACCAATTCTAATGTGTAATGTTACTATTATCCAAATGGTAAGTGTGACCAAGACTAAGGCTATTTAAGAGTGGCCTGTACGGTGTTACCAAATACATATGCAAGTACTCTATGAGCTTAAATATCTCTAAACAAACCAACCACAATTAAAAGGTTTAATTATATTTAATAATAAATAATAAAAGAACAAGACAATACTCAATAACTCAGCACAGTAACTACAGAGTTCAGAATCACAGGAAATATTTTAAAACAACATTGCAGGACAGTCTCAAATAAAAACAGAAAACATCTAAACTAATCTTCACTATATTCCTATCTATATCTAAAAGATACTAGGCCCTATATAATTTACTTACAGAGAAAGGCAAATGCAGATGAGAAGTGTTGAATGGATGTTTCTAGATCCAAGACAAGATATAAAATGCACATTCTCTGATAGAGTTCCCAAATTAATATCAAAACATTACTGCTGGGTCAGCTTTAGATGACATTACTGTTTGTCACTTGCCCCCAGTTCCCAGGCTAAACAGATACTTAGAATTTAGCACATCTGTCAAAAATACCATCTCTCAGATGTGCAGCTGCTAGGAAGTCACAGAGCAATAAACAACACTGCATTTTAAACCTAGTCATTATTTCTGTTTCAAGACAACAGGAAAACCTCTAGCTGTAGATATACTGTCTCTTTCAGTGAAACTGGGAGATAAACACAATCGTAAGACAATTCACTTATTTTCTTAGAGTTTGCAAGTTACCTCTGTTCATTTCCAGTAGGGTACACTGTGGTTACATTATTGAAGCTCAGTACATAACATAAAGTTCAACATATACTTCTGCACCAGTAGTTTAATATCCACTTAACATATAGTTCTCATACATTTGTAAGACAAGCCTATGGATCATATTAATATTCACAAATGACATATGACTATTTACAAAATTCCAGATAGCTGAGATGGCAGTGTCACATCTCTATATAATTCATATTTAATATTTTCAGATGACATATAATTATTTATAAAATTCCAGATAGCTGGGCTGGCAGAATTTCAGTTTGTCACAGTGGTTATGATCATAAAGAGATAGTCAAAGCCACTACAGAAGTGATCCAACAACGTAACTCCCTAAATAAACCTATTTTCCAATATACACAAGGCACTATACTACCATTGAGATCAGAAAGTAGATGACACCAAACATGCATGCTAACATACAATAAAAACACAGAAGCAGTGAAGAATATCATCAGAAAATACTGGCCAATAATTAAAGATATACCAGAGTTATACCAAATAGCATCAGCAGCACCAAAATGTGGATATAAATGTTGTACAACTCTCAAAAATGTTTTCTGTTACAAAGTACAACCTAAATACTCTTTTTATTTTGTTAGTGATACAAAATAAAAATTTAAGTGTAACAAATGTGTTTATTGCCCTTATATTTACACCAACAAAACTATTAAATATCCAGTTTATGGCAATGATTTTACTCTTAGAGCCTATGGCAACTGCAATCCTGGATCTGCTCCCATGCATTCATCACATCAGGCAATAAGCACCCATCAGCACTTGTTGTTTCCATAGCAGGTACGGGTTTTACAGGATTGGGTTTCTAGCCCAATGCTCAACCCTCCTCATAGGGTGCACTACACACATACTCACAGCTAGGGCCAACTTAGAGTATCTAATCCACCTATTGCATGTCTTTGGAATGTGGCAGGAAACCAGAAACCCACATGAACACAGGGAAGACATACACATTCCACACAGAAGACGCCCTGGTCGAGAATTGAACCAGAGAACCTCTTGCTGTGAGGCAACAGCACTAACCGCTACACCACTGCACCATCCATGGCACCAGCAATACTCAAAATATAATATAAATGGTGAAATGTGTTTTTTGTGAAGCATATTATATCAGAATGACAAATAGAAAATTTAAAGAACGTATAGGCAATCACCTTTTAGACATCAAAAGGCAAGCAGTTACTAACTCATTATATAGGCATATAGCAGAACAAGGTGTGAACCATTTGAATTTCAAAGTAATACATACTCCGTTACCAGGAGGAGACATTAAACTTTTAACTGAGAATGAAGAGATGAAATGGATTTTAAGGATGAGAGCACACATTCATCCAGGTTTAAATGACATTGTTACTTTAAAATCTCTTCTCTAACATTTGCATAAAAAGGTGTAATTACTTAATTAAGTACAGTCATGCAGTCATTATCAGTTTTATTTGTTTTATGTGGTTTTATGTACCTGATGAAGCTGTAAAGCAAAGGTTTTAACTTGCAATTGGAATAAAAGGATTTTTTTTTCTTCAGTTGTTCCCGTGGCTTTGTTTGTTTTTCTGCTTTTCTGTTTTTATCTCAGCCTACTGGACTTATCACCATTCATAGTTGTTTCTTTCGTATATTAACATCATTGGGTGACTCAATGATTACTCTCAGTTTGCAATCATGTGCAAACTTGATCAGCCACAGGCCATCCAAGTTTGCCTGAACTTCTGAGAAATAAATTCCAAACAGTAAGGGGCCCAGCACAGTGCCCTGTGGTACGCCAGTGGTGACTGGTCTTCTGCTAGAGGTGAAGTCACCCACTTTGAAAGTATGTGTCCTGGTGGTGAGCCAATTGGCTACCCATCTGGTAACATAGGGGTTAATTCCTAATTGGGAGAGTTTATCTACAATGCCTTAGTGGAGGACTGTATCAAATGCCCTGTCTAGGTCAAGATTGGCAGTATGGACTATCTTTCCCTCATCCAGGGCCTTGGTGACTTTCTCGAAGTCAACCACGCTTAACAGGCATGATCTACCTTAATGAATCTGAACTGGGTGGGCCCAGAGTTTGGAGATTACCTACGTATGTTCTTGTTAATAAGGTCCATAATGACTCTTTCCATGGCCTTCCAGATGAGGTTAGTCAAGCTTATGGGCCTATAATTCTCAAGGTCGGTTGATAATCCCCCTTTGTGTGGAGGAATTACTGTTGCTGTCCTCAGTTCTGCTGGAAAATAGCCAGTTCACAAGCTGTAGTTAAACAGGGATCCAAGTGGGTCTGCTAGGTCATGTTTAAGTTGTTTAAAAGGCAACCTAGGATGTTGTTTGGTCCCATTGACACCATGCTTTGACCTTGGAGAGCTCAGAGATGATATGCTCTCTTGAGATAATAGGCTGATGACTGGTGGCAGGTATACTTTTGGGGGATGACTGGATGGGACGGGGGGTGAAGTCTGCTCCAAATCTGTGCCATCTACCACCATTTCAGCACATAGCTGGGTATTCCCTTTTAGACTTTGGACATAGTTAAATAATTGGTTATGATTATCCTTAGCTAGGGAGGTTATTTTTGCTTCATAATTAGCTTTGGAGGACTTAACAACAGCTATAATTTGTTGTTTAAGCTAGAGAGGGATTCTTCCTCTGCTGAGCCAGTCCCCTCTTGTTCTTGGACATTAGCTCTCTCTCTCTCTTGTTGTATAGCCTGTTTATACTAGGAATCCACCAGGGTGGCTTGTTTTTTCAGCAAGACCAGGTTTTTAATGCAATCAGGCACAGCCGATTCTATACAACTGCTTAAATGGTTATACAGGGCATTGGTGATAGGAGTCCATGTTATCTGCATTCCAGGGGGCTTTGAAACTTCTTATACCATCACCTAGAAGGAGGAAGTTTGTCTTTGAAAAATTCTTAAGTGTTTTTGAGCTTGATGGGGTATCTGGTCTTATAATTATATTGAACAAAACTGATTTATGGTCCGTTCATACCAGGAAGGACATCACACAGGGGAGGGTGCAATGCACTTCCATGTTACTATGTACTATATCCAGGACATTTGAGTCTCTTGTGGGTGTGCTGAATAGCTGTTCCACAGCATTTGCATTGACAAAGTCCAACAACCTCTGAGCCAGCACATTTGTGGTTATGTATGTTTACCAGTCAATGGTAGGATAATTAAAATCATCCATGAGTAAGGTGTTGTGCTGTATGTCAAGTGACTCCAGTAAGTCCAGGTATCCGGTATGTTTTTTCCGGTTTCATGGAGGTGACCTATATCTAGCAATGATGTGGTAGGGGGCTTTGCCTATAGTTACTTGGATATAGAGTAGCTCAAGAGAGTCATACTGTTTGACCAATCTCGAAGTGTACTTATCCTTAATGAAGATGGATACACCTCGTCCTTTGGTTCTTTCATGCTCAGTTTGTGGTATGACTGTATGTAAGACATTGCAGGCCTGCAAGACCGGGGTGCTTTCCACACCTTGGAGCCAAGTCTCGATGACTGCACATATGTTAGCATATTCCAAAGTGAAGATTGCTTACAGGAAGTGCAGTTTCTTGTTTAGACTACTAGCATGAAGCAGCAGTAGACTGAGTATATCTACAGAGGATTTTGTTTTGTTGGGAGGTTGGTTATTTTGACAGTGCGTAAAAAGACACAATAGCGGTGTCTAATGTTTTTGCCATTTTCTGAAAGCCTAGAAGAGACAGGAACAGACCACCTCTGGCAAAGCAGAGTGGCCTGTTGCTCATGTCTTCCCAGGCTGACTGATACTGGATCCCCTTGGACTGACACCAGAAGCTAAGCCAATTGTTAAGGTCAATCATTTTTTGTTTGTATTGTGGAATCATCCTTGGGGAAGGTAGAGTGCTGCTTAAGGCTGGGCTTATACCTCCCTGTGACATAGAATCTGAAAGCTCAGTCATGTCTCTGTTCATTTAGTCCAGTGAGGTACATCTCAAGTCATTCACCCCTAAGTGGATTATGACGGTACTTGTGGCTGAGTGACTTGGGTGCTTGAGGACTTGATGGATCCTAGCACCTGACTGGCAGCTAACCATAATTCACTCCTTATCCAGCCTGATGAGAGGTGCCATCTATCACCAATATATTAGGTTTTGTGGTGTTACACCTTATGGGCTTATTTGTCGAGACACTGGCATGTGTGCTATTATGTTTTGTGGTTGTTTTTTGCATTATGTGTGCTAGTGGTTTCCATTTGGGAGGCCTCTGATCTTTTGTTAAGTTACTAGTGAGTACCACCACATATGTGGGTTTATGTGTTGTGGCCTTATTTAGTGTGGGAAGTGTGTGCTTGGTGAAAACCTGTTTGACATTTGTCCTTATGTGAGAGTCTTGCCTCCAATTCTATAGTGTAACTACATCTCTCACATAAAGTATTTGTTTGTTTCAGGAGTAAGCGGTTGTCAGTATACGTAAGACAACTGCTACATTGCCTCAAGATGCCCATGTCTATTAGGCTGGCCAGAGAGATGATGGGAAACTGCCCATCCATGCTAGCAGGTTCATAGAGTTGTACAGATGATGGCTTTAAAACTGTGTGAAATAAAAACATCATGATGATGTGATAGCAAATGCAAAATGTGCAAATTGTACATTTGCCAAGAATCAGAGATGTGTTAGAAACATGTAAAATAAATGGTCATGGTCAGACAAGTACACCATGCATTAAAATACGTTAGGAATATAGTCAGTTCATTTGATGTTGATGGTAGCATCAAGGTTATGCAATTGGCAGCTTTAGCAGAGGATAAATACACTAATCTAGTGGCAAACTCTCTACAGCAATCCTGAAATCTAAATGTACATACCTAATCAGCCTGTATCAGTGAAGCTCACAGATTCTTCCCTTTCCTTGACTATAATGACTGACTTGTGTTATTCTATTTTTGGAAACCTATGCTAATCTTCTAACAACACACACTTGGAAGAACATAGTTGTTAATGACTGACTTGCTGTCATTGCAATAAGTAATTCATTAAGATGAGTTACTGTTAAACAGACATGTTATCTGCTTTACGTGGATATTAGTTTAAGCTAACTTTAAATTACTATAGTGTTAACTTTTAAACAGCTCTCACAGCTGTAATGTCGGCAACATATTTTTATTTTTGTAACAACAATTTCATTTTCAATAGTTTAATTTCATTTGGGAGAAGGGACATAACCAGAGTGGCATAAATTAAAGTACTTCAGTATAGAACACAGAAGTTCAAGATATTCATTGAAATCCAAAAAAACTTGGAGCTGTGACTTTGCTGAGGCCTGCCTTTAACCTCTCCCTTGGGGAAATGGCTTTCTACAAAATTAACCAGCGTTATGTAACAACTTAACTTGGGAAGTTATAAATATAAATGAATACCCTGCTTTTAGGGGACTTCTCATTAAACACATTAAGGAAGTCTACGAGTTCAATAGTTTTTAAGATGCTGGTCAACTGACTTTAGTTATTCCTGAACTGTATCATTGTTTTCATTTCATACATGTACATGTTCAGTGGTCATTTCATACATGTACATGTTCAGTGGTCATTTCATACATGTTCATGTTCAGTGGTCATTTCATACATGTTCATGTTCAGTGGTCATTTCATACATGTTCATGTTCAGTGGTCATTTCATACATGTTCATGTTCAGTGGACTGCAACAGTCATTGTCAGTTAAGCTTTGCTGAACAATTACTGTCTTGAGCTATACTTCAAAACTGCCTTTCATCAAATATCATCATCATCATGATCCTCATCATCATCATCATAATCAACTCCTTTTTCCATTTTTTCATGGTGTTGGAGGTACATCAACTGCTGCAACCTCCCTCAGTTAAGAGACATTTTCCTACCTTCTTCAACATTCAGGTCTGCTAGTTTGAGGCAGTCCACATGCACTCCATTCATCTCTTGGATAGGTGCCCTCATCTCCTCTCTTCTTGACTTCTTTCTTGCCCAAATCTTCTTTACCAAATCACATTTTGCGCTCCTGCACATGTGATCAAACCACCATAATCAATTATCCTTTCTGTTCTCTGCAACTGAGACTACTTTGTCTTATGTCCTCATTTCTTTATTTGCTCCACAGTGTGAATACCAATCTCAGGCATTTTGCATCACCACAAGCTTTCTCAGTGGCTGTATCTTCTCTGCTCAGGTTTCTGTGCCATACAGAATACTGGTTGTGCCACTGTTTTGTACACCTTACTTTTTGGCTTCTTTGACACTCTTCTCTCACACAAACAACCCCTGACACTTGTGTCAGTTGACTGCAGCACCAGAGATGTCTGCTGTTTTCCATTCTATATCAGTTTTAAGAATATTATGATTTCATCCATTTACTGCCATGACCACTGCCTTGTATGTACTCAGTTTTATCCCATGTGCTTTTTCTTTTTCATTCCAGTTGCATATCACTTGCTGAGGTTCCTGTTCATAGGCAGCTTGTAGGGCCACCTATTGCATATCACTTGCTGAGGTTCCTGTTCATAGGCAGCTTGTAGGGCCACCTATTGCATATCACTTGCTGAGGTTCCTGTTCAGAGGCAGCTTGTAGGCCACATATTGCATATCACGTGCTGAGGTTCCTGTTCACAGGCACCTTGTAGGGCCACATAGCCTACATAAAGCATCTCTGATGACCTGTCCCCTTTGGCCTGTTTACTGATGCAGTCCATCACAAGTATGACAAGGAGCGGCCATAGAGCTGAGCTTCCCTCTGGAAATTCCTCTGTGAGTCCAAAGACTGTTTTGTACTTTTGTCATTGGGTCTCTATACATAGCCTCACTACTTCTACCAATGTTTTTAGGACTTCAAACCATGACAGGACTGCCAAAGTTATGCTTTTTAAATGTTTTTTATAAGTAGTTTTATGTAATTTGTATATAAATTGTTGATTTTTTGGCTCAAATTGTGGCTGAAAAAGGTTCATTTACCAGTCCCATTAGCCTGTCAATGACCAAATAAATAAATAAATGAAATAAAAATAAGATCCATTAAGCTAAATATCCAAAAATGGTGACAGTAAAAGTTGTACCTGAGGCCATCTTTAAATTATGATGATCAGTCATAAAAAAAGTTGAAGGGAAACTATTTAATACAATACATCGCCTTTGTTCTGTGTGCATTGCAATCATTTTTTTATCCCCCATCATCTAGGTTTTGCCTTATGCTTACAGCCCTGTGGCCCATTAGTTTCCTGGTTGGAGGGTTACAGCAGCCTTTTCTTTTCCTGGGGCTGAAAGAGTCAGGCAGTAGGGAACATATCAGTCTTGTGGACTCCTTCTTGACCCCCAAAGCTCTCAACCCACAGCTGTAGGGAAGCATGCATATCTTGCCACCAAATAAACCTGGCAATGTGTACACAGCCAGAAAATTATCCATGGGAGCAATACCCAGTGTTCCTGCTACCTGTTACAGAAGTGACAAACCAGTGCTGCCTCTCTCGCCCCCTTTCATCAGGATGGGCGATCCAGCAATGACCACACCCTCCCATATTTCTGGCCTTTTCCTGTTAATACCCATGATGCTAATTCAACATGGGCCACCTGGGTCATAGCAGCACTTAATTTTCCCTTGTACTGGGGTAGTCACTGGAACCAGTTTTAGCAAATGATGATCACATACCAGCAATGTACTTACAAATGGTGACCAAGTAGGGGCACTGCAGTTGGCTCACTACATCTACTGGTCTGTGATTTTTAGTTCTGGCTCAGCTTCTTCAGAAAGTAACATTTTTAAAGACTGTAATGTCTTCTAACCGGCCTCACTATGCAACTGCTAAATGGTCATTGTACACTGGAAAATATTAAAATCATTACATCATTCCAACTATTCTGAACATGTTCAGCCAGAAATTCGAATCAAGGAAATTTAAGCACAGGAAATATAGCAATTACACAGGTCAGGCAACAAAGCATGCACTCTGTATCCATTCATTGCTCATGGTTTTTGAAACATCATCTTTATTTTTGGTAGTGAATAGTTCAAACCCAGATAATGGGGAGGGCTCACAATATCTGCATCATAATAATGAGGCACAATTATTTACTTTCAAACAGATATTAATGTAACTTCATAATTTAGCAGCTTCCATTCTGAAACTAGGGTGCTATTCCTATTATCATCTTTAGTTACATACTTCTCAAGGGCATTTATTCATATTCTTTCCCGACTGAGGACAACATATCATTAAACCATAATGTAACTTTTATTTAATTTGACACAGTTTGTCTAAGTGAGAAATTGGGTATATCACAGTTTCACTAAATCACATTAACCACCTCAATTCTTAAACATAGAACCCCTTATACTGCCATTTTCTTTTTTTAACATACCTCACCACCATCTATAACTTTCTCCTCTAACCTTATTACTGACTTATTTCTAATCACCATATCTCCTTTTTAATGGATGCAATGTTCCATAACTTCTTTACCAGAATCCTCAATCAGAAATAGGCAATGTCAACTAAGTGCTGAGAACTCCACACGCCCCCCCAACTGCTCTTTTCATTTATATATCCCAAACTCCACCTTCATTTATTTACATTACGCTACTTAAACTGCTGTCCAAAACAGGTTTACTTTAGGTGCTCATCTAGCTTGCAGTACACCTGCTCACTGTTACTTGCTTGAAAAGATAAATGCTCTATTTCCCACTAGCCCAGTTTCCTGTTTCTTCATAGCCCTCCCAACACCCAGTCCTACAATTACATAGCCATACCAGAACATAAAACCTAAACCTAAAACTCCCACCTAGTTCCCTACCTGACTCTTTGGTTCCTTACATTAAACCTCTACTCCCCCTTTCAAGCCCTAAAGTCCTTTACTGCTCCTTAAATTTAAAAGTCCACCCCCCTCCCTTAACCTAAGTACCCTGATCACTCTCTAACCCTAAAATTCCCTTCCTGTTCCCTAAGACTAAAACACCAATCCCCTCCTCCTGCTCTCTAAATCTAAAGCTCCAACCCCACATATACCTAAATTCCCCGATTGCTCTCTAAACTTAATATTCAGTCTCCAGTCTCTAACCATAAATCTTCCTTCCCACTCCCTAACTCTAAAATATCCCTTCCACTCCCAGATTCTAAATTCCCCCTCCTGTTCCCTAATCCTAAAACCCCCTCCCGCACCCATGCTACAGTTTCTTGTCTGAACTCATATGAGAGTTTGAGCATGAGCTGCAGCGAAGCTAGGCTCCAAGGCACTTGAGGCCCTGGCTTCGAGCCAGTGGTGAGCCAGTGCTTGGGACTTGAGTTCCTGTAGTGAAGCCTTCCAAAATGTATACCTTTTCTATTATACAATCCCTTATTCAACATTAAACTTACTGTTACACAGTCCTGAGTTTGCTGTCATATCCAGATGGAACATTCAAGTTATACCACGCATGACAGACTGCATATTTTTATCAACTTTTGCTCTCACTCAGTTTATCAGTTTGCATCATGCTCCTTCTTTATTCAGAATATCACCTCATTCATCCATCAACCTAACCAACAGAGGATAAGAAAGCCTCTTTTTCATTTCTGTTTATCACCAGTAGTTCATTTAACCTCTCATATAGTGTTCTTGTCCAGCCTAATAAAGCATTGTCATTGACATAACTCTTGTACATTCCATGCCTTCCAGATTCTGCTTAGTCATTTCAATAGTCATTTACATTCACATTCACTTTATATTTACAGTTTCTATCATGTCCTTACTTCAACCAAGGCAGCTTCATGACCATCTTTCAGGCCAAACAACAGTGATAAGCAGGCCTGTTTTCACTTCTGTTATTCCAAATGTTAAATATCCAACATGGCCTCTTATCTGTTCAGCTAAAGCATAGATGGTATGAGGGGTACTCATCTTATTTATCATATAGCTTCAGTGTTCTTTTTGCCATGTTCAGTCATCATGTATACAATTCACCCTTCACAGCAAAGCAAATCTACCCAGTCAGAACAAACAACCTTTCATTTTTTATACTTTGGACCTTAGATAAAATATTAACTCCTACAACTGACTATTCTCACCTTCAACTTTTTAACCTTACCATTTAAGCTCAACTTAATTACCTTATTATGAGATAATAATTACTTACCTTCAATAATACTGAGTAATATTTTCACTACTTAATAATCATTTACTTCTGGCCTGTCACACTTTTACTTTATGAGCAATGATTAATTATGTCTTCATAATCTTTTGTCTCAAAGATTCTAATTGTGTCCGCTCATCACACATAATTGTCATATTTATTTATTTTACATTTGTTAACCCTTTTTCAGCAGAGGCCCGGGGAGAAAAACTCCACAAAGAAAAATTACAGACACATTTAGTTATTTAGACATGGTCAGTATACACACAAATTACAGGAGACATGTTTTACAGTGGTATGCGGCACATAAACAGTTACAGTGGAGAGAACAAACAAAAAATATTAATTTTAAAAATAAAGGTAATTAGTAGATTTGTGGTGTACAGCTGAAATTTGGAACATAGGTAGAATACATACATAGTACACAGGTACAGTACATACATTGTAGATTAGCCAGTGTTTGTGAGTAAGATTGAAAACTATTATCAAGTGCTCTAGATTTTGTATGGATGTATTATCTGCTTTCACTAGCCTGGGGAGCAATCATGGCACTGCCAACTTTGCTTGAGATGTTGCCTGATGAGGTCTTTAAAGGAGGCTTTGGATGATGTGTTTTGAATGCTAGTAGGGACAGAGTTCCATTTTTTTAGCCACTGAACTACTATATAGTGCATCTCCAAAGCTATTGTAGCTGTTGGTGACTTCTAGTAGTAGTTTTCTTGATGATCTAAGAGGCCTTTTGGCTGAGTGATGTTGTACTAGGTTTTTGAGGGCAGGACACTTATTGGGGAGGTAATAGATAGAATGACAGAGGCAGAGCTGATTGTAGGTTAGGAGGTTGGGCAGTTCAAGCCAGTGGAGCTGTCTCAAAGCAGTACAGTGATGAGTTCTATATGAGCAATTTGCAGCAAAGCAGGCAATTCTGTTATAGCAGGCTTCCATTTTGCTTAGTTCAGTTTTGTTGAGATTAGTCAGAATGGGAGATGCATAGAGTAGGGTGGATAGAAGTTGGGAGCAAGCAATGGCTGATCTTGTGTTGTTGGTAAGAAATGGTTTGATACGGTAGAGTGACCCCAGTTTGGCATGTACTTTTTTAATAGTTATTAGGTGGGAGTCTATGGTTATTCCCAATAGCTTAGCCTGTGCCACTGGAGCAATTGGAGTAGCATTAGTGGAGTAGATAGTGAATTGACTGTTACTGTTTTTGTTAGAACTGGTTATAATCATAAGCTGAGTTTTCTTTGGATTGAGGACAAGTTGGGCTTTGGTAAGGTAGTTTTCAACGTCAGAGAATGCTAGCTGAGTTGTTTGCAGGAGGGTGGAAATGTTTTGTGCAGCACAGATTAAGGTAGTGTCATCTGCATACTGAATTATAGATGCATGCTGTGTGGAGGTATGGAGGTCATTTGTGAAGACTGTGAATAGTAGTGGTCCTAAGATAGAACCCTGTGGGACTCCTATAGTTATGGGCAGCTGAGGAGAGAGAGAATTTTCCCATTCCACAGCTTGGTACCTGTCAGTTAAATAGCTTTGGAACCAGGTAAGAGTGGAATTTAACAGATGATATTGGTTTAGTTTGTTTAGCAGGATTTGATGTGAGACTGTGTCAAATGCTTTGGACCTATCCAAAAAAAGAGTTGACACTTGCAGGCCTTCATTTTTGAGACAGTTTACTGTGTCTGTGAAGCAGAGGAGAGCTGTAGTGGTACTATGGGCAGGTCTGAAACCATGCTGAGTAGGTGACAGGATGTTGCTGTCTAGGCGATAGTTTAGCATCTGGGTATGGATGCATTTTTCTAGGATTTTGGCCAGGGTGGAGAGTAAAGCAATGAGTCTGTAGTTATTAAGTTCAGTGGAGGTCCCACCTTTATGTATGGGTGTAACATACGATATTTTCCAGAGTTTGGGCACATAGTTTTCAACAATTGATCTATTTATGAGAGTGGAGACTGGGATAGCAATAGCATCTGCTGTGAGGTTCAAGAAATAGCTGGGAAGTAGGTTGGCTGCTGTTGATGATGTTTTTAGTTTGGAGAGCATGCTTTTGATTGAAGTGGTAGAAACTGTTTTGAGGGTAAAGCTTGTATTAGTGTTATTTGTGTTGGGGGGGATAGTGAGGAAGGAACTGTCCTGGGATACTAAGGATAGAATTGAGTTCACAAAGTGGGAGTTGAATTGTGTTTCGATGGGAACTTTAGTGTCAGGGGTGGTTGGTTTTGGGGTAGCCTTTTGGGTGGATTTTAGTAGCTGGTTTACATTTTTCCAAAATTATTGTGGGTTATGTTGGTATTTAGTTTGTAATGTTGTGTAGTAGGATTTTTTGTCCAGCCTAATGCATTTTTTGCACGGTTGCAAAGTTCTTGGTACTTAGTTAGGCTTTGTGTTTCTTTGGTTTTTTGATAGTAAAGCCAGGCAGTGTCTCTGGACTTGAGGATTTGTTTGGTTTCTTTACTGAGCCAGGGGTTTGTAGAGGTTCTAACCTTGATTTTGCACAATGGAGCGACAGTGTCTAGGTGTTGTAGAAATGTTTTGTTGAAATATGCTACAGCCTGGTCAACTAGGAGGGTTTTTAGGGGGGTCCAGTCACAGTTACAGAGTAAAGTGTTGAGGACCTCAGGAGAGAATTTTTTTGTGTTTCTAGTGGATATTTAGTTAGTGGTTTTGCATATGCTTGTTCTACTACGTATAAAGTATATTATGTTGTGGTCACTTAAGGTGTCTGGGAGACTGCCTGTGTGAGGGTACAATGTGGGGTTGTTAGTTAGGACCCTGTCAAGGATGGATTCCCTTTTAGATTTTTTATCACATCTAGTTGGAATTTGGACTAGATGCTGGTCACCATGGAGATTTATTAGATTACTTGGTGGTTCTGATATTCAGGTGAACCAATCTAGGTTGAAGTCCCTCAGAATAAGGGTTTCTTGTGAGTATGTGGAAGAACACCAGGATAAGAAGTCTTCAAGGCTAGCAGGTGTATTACCAGGTGGAATATAGATCACAATTGTGGTGATGACCTTTTTAGGGTGAAGTTGAAGTTGTGAGATAAGTATGTCCCAATTATTGGGGGAGGGGTGGGAGTTTGGTAATTGATGGACAGTTAAGTTTGACTTGTACAGTAAGGCAGTTCCACCCCCTTTACGAAGTGGTCTGTCTTGTCTAATGATATTGTAGCCGGTAGGGAGAACTTCTGAGTTAGCTATGTTTTTATTTAGCCAGGTTTCTGTTAAAGCAACTATGTCTGGGGAGTAGTGTGCTATTGTGGCCTGGAGTTCAGGTATTTTATTTTTGATACTTCTAATATTAATATTTAGCATTAAAAGATGGTTGGTTTTGTTGCTGTTGTTGATTTGCCCAGGGATGAAGAAAGTGGGGATGTTATGTTCTGACATTTGTGTTGGAGCAGTTTGAGTTGGACGGGATGGATATGGCCTGGGCTGGGGTGGATATCCCAACTTATGGTGAGCCTGGAGTTAAAATGGTTTACAGATGTTGGAGTTTGGTGAGGAGTGTGAGAAAGTATTGTGTTTTTTGGAGTAGGAATGAGAGCATATGTGTTTAGTCCTGAATTGGTCCGTTATGTAGTTCTTGAATAACTGTGGGCAGATATTATTATAATGTGTGGTGTCTGTATACGAGAGTGCATAATGCAGTGTTGTGCAACTAAGTTTAGGGATATTGCTAGAGTGATAACCTGTGGTGTTGTAAAGAATTATGAGAAAACAGACTAGACTTAGTTGCGTGATAGTCATGGTTATAAAGTTTAAGTTGTTTCTAGGTGGGTGGGGGGGGTCTGAATAGGAATTATAGGGCTGCACTATATTTGGATGAGGAAGTAGTGTGGGTGATGTAAAAATGCCTAGTGGGAATGAGAGTGATTGGGAGTATTTTGTGTGGAGCAAGTTGGTGTGGTATAATGTGATATGACTTGAGGAGCTGTGATTGGTGGAGGTGATGTGAGGGTGAGCTGTGGGTGTAGCTGTGATTACTATAAATGTAGAGGTAGTGGGGATGGGAGGAAAGAAGGGGCAGGGCAGGGGAGCGGAGAGAGCCTGAGCATTAGCGAGGGCAAACGGAGCGGGGCAGAGCCAACCAAGGCAAGAGAAAAAGTAAGTATTACTTTACAAATCTGAACACTTTTAAAACAAATTCCCGAGGTCTAATGGCTTACCGGCAAGCAGAATGTAATTGCTGAAGATATACAACAAAGAATATCCCAGTTTGTATTAACTACCCAAAATGTAATCTTTTATATTTTTGTCAGTCCCATATGGTTACTATTCACAATGTTCTATACTTTTTATTCAGTTCATAAAATGACTATAAAGCTGACTGTGGTTGAAAGTCACAGCACAGGCAGTGGAAATGCATGGGGTGTGACTGTGAGACACAAATAGCATGGCCATGTAAGAAAAAAGTGCAGTATACAGTGCATACAAAGGACTACATAGCAATATGGAAATGAGGAGCCCCATTCAAATAAGGCAAATGGATTATGCAAATGACATCATCAACCATGGCAAAGTGATTCAGTAGTATACAAGGAGGTGCATTTTTGTGAACACTGAAGTTCTATGGCATGCAGGAAGTTGGAAATTCTTGGACTAGCAGCAGTTAGAGCAGAAGAGCATGCATCAGTCGCTATTGTCAGAACTATTTCCCATAAAATGCCAAACCCTGGCCATCTCCATCACTGTAGAAGTTCACAGACTACCAAATAGTAGACTACTACTATGTGGACAGACAGACCATACCTAACTTAGTCAAACTGTGTCAGTAACAAGAGGAATTGAGGGGGATGCACGGATTGCCCACCCCAGTGGAAACAAAGTTATGTGTAGCATTAATAAGCTTAACAAGAGGGAACTATGATGGATACATTATGGAGGTTGCAGGTGCTAGCCTTGCATATATTATTCGCAACTGTGATTTACCATGTAGAGGAGCACATCTGGTTCTTCAGGACTACAGAGTAGAGAACCACTGTAATGTGGATGATTTACAGCACAGCATATTTCTCTGGGATCCTGTAAGCCATAGATTGCACACATATTGTCATCAAAGACCTTTCAAGTCCACAGGGACTGAGGTATGTTAACAGGATGAGGTATGTTAACAGGATGAGCTTTCACTCACTGCACTGCAAGACAGTGTGTAACATCCAGGGAAAAGAATATCATGAATCCATATGCCATCCAGGCAATTCCCATGATTTATTGTATATCACACATGTCTGACTAATTCCAATAGCACATGCAGGGGGTCTTCCCACAGAGTTATTGAGTCCATGGATATCTGTTATCTGGCCTTTCTCAAATCACCAAATGAAGTTTTGAAGACTTTTTTGAAATGCAGTAAGTTGACAAATGCTGGGGAATGATGCATGCATTAGTGAAAGTAGAAAATGCAGACAGGAATATATTTTAAAGTAACATGCTCTGCATAAGCTGCCTGATAAAACTTTTATATCCAACAAAGAAATTAAAACTAAATTAACTAGAGGATTCTGAAAAGTTGTAAGAGGTGATGATTCCCTTTTACTCATACCTAGAAAAATACATTTGTCTAAGCTGTAACAAAAACTGGGGAAATAATCAGATTTTTATGGGTTTCTTAAACCTATATTAGTGCTCAGCTCAAAAGTATTTATGTCACCAGTTATATGACACCAACAGCCATTGATTCTAAAGTGTATGTTCATCCCCATTCCCTTACACCCTGCCGTTACATTACCTGCCCTATTACTACAGTGTACCCTGCTGGGATGTCTCTCTGCTGCATAAACTGTTCCTGGATTGTGCAAGATAGCACATGATATGATGATTTTGCTACAGGTCACTGGAGTTTAGCAGGCAGGTTGTGTTGAGGTGGGTGTGTGCCTGTGGCTGGATGTGTGAGTGAGTGCATGCAGGAGTATGAGTGGCCTCAGATGAGATGGCTTGTGTGTGTGTGTGTGTGTGTGTGTGTGTGTGTGTGTGTGTGTGTGTGTGTGTGTGTGTGTGTGTGTGGCTAAATGGGTAATTGTGTGCATGGATACGATCAGGTGAGCTGTGTGTGTGAGTGATGTATCAGTGAGTGTTTGTAATGTGGGAGGGAGGCAGTACCTCTCATCTCCCTCTAGACTAAACAGCAACGGCTGTAATGTGTGGGGGACACAGTAGATAACAGGGGCAGTTTTTAAATATTACTTTAAATCACTTAAAATTTAATTGAACAACAGACGCAGCAAGAGACTGCAAGTGAAGAATAAGACATACAAAGCTCTAATGTCTGGCGTTACTGATTAAATGTATCTGTGTCAGTGATAAGGATATTATAAGATGCAAAATCGTCAATGTTCTGTTCAACTTGAGCTGTTGAGAGGCATTTGTATTTATATGAATTGGGCATTTGTTGGAATGTGTATGTATGTCTGTGTGTGTGTGTGTGTGTGTGTGTGTGTGTGTGTGTGTGTGTGTGTGTGTGTGTGTGTGTGTTTGTGGGGGAGTGAATGAGAATGGTACCTGTGCCAATGAGATGCATCGGCTACTGGAGGTGATTAATTACCCCAGCAAAGTACTTGTTAGCACTTGCAGCAGTCACAAAGCAATTCAGAGATGTGAAAATTAACTAATAATGATGTATTTCCTCATTGTTTCTACTGTGTCTCTGAATCTTTGGTTTCCACATTTGAGTTAAAAGGCTCTTTTTCCACAGCGTTAACAGTCATGATAAGCCCATTTCTGAATCCTGCCCTAAAGTTCTTTAAGCATGAGGCAGAATTGACAATAAACAGCTGCAGAGGGCAGGGGTAAAGTTGGTAAGCACAGCTTAATACACTTTTCACTGCTGAAATGCTTCAAGTCAGGTTCTCCATATTGTTACTGCTGAAGTGTTTCCCATCAGATTTTTGAACATATGATCATCCAAAAAAGCATGACTTACTTTCTTGCTATTGTTTTCCTGAAGCTTGAAGTGATTGCAATTTTTCTCTATGGAAAGAATTATGACAGTCAAAACAATCAGTTAACTGCACTGTTCCATGCAAAAACCTGATCTGCTCAACTGATTTCTCTCTTTGAGGTTCTCTTCCCATTTTTCAAACACTGAAAATCCATTCCCCAGCATATCCGGATTTAACACTGTTTATTAAAACAACACCCCCCCCCCCCCAAAAAAAAAAAAAAAACACTTAGATTGGATGCAATCATCTGGCTAATGAAATCACTGTAAGACTATGATTCCTGTCTTTACCTGATGGCTTCCTTTTGTTTCTAGCCGATAATGTTTAACCACAGCCTTGGCCATTTTGCAGTTTTCAATGACAATTCATTTCATTTTTTAGTGTTGCACTGTCTGCAACTCATATCATTCATTTATTTTGTTTAATTGCTATTACACTTTTCCATCTAATCTGCAGATGGAGCGCTGTTTACAGTACCATCTGGAATTTGTACATTCAGTTGCACAGAGTACTAGAGGTATATTTAATTGTAACACTTACCATATATATATATTTTGGTCTGTATTTCTCTGCCAGTGGCAATATTAATGTAATAAGTATGGTCTGCTGCTGGCCGTTGGTCTTGCACATCAGAAAGGTCAGACTGGGAATTGTTACAAGTGGGAAAGCAGCATACATAACCTTATTACAGCGCATTTACTAGCCAAAGCTTTGCATGCCATCCTTTATGTGTAAGTAGTCAGAAGGTAGTAGTTCTGTGCCAACAAGGCTTTAATTAATAATTGCATTGCACTGCTAAATAATTATGTACTGTGTGTTCAAATTGTTCAATAGACTAATTTAAATGGATTCACCTAGTGGTAAATATTTAACAGCGACTGCATGAAATAGAATAGCAATCTGAATATCACGAATGGGCAGAATTCACAAATGGTCATTTATCCAAAATAAATATTTTATGCAGCAGCAGACTCCTCACACCATCATGTAAAGAGCGCTACCCTCCACACCCACTGTTGATGGATATTCGTTTCACAAAAAAAGTAAAAAAAATGTGTTTGCCTTTTTCCTCTGACTTTGAAATGGAGAGGACACATTTTTGAAACCACTATGCTCAAATTTCTCTGATATGAGCTTTTATGTTTTGGAAAAAGGTAATGTTCCAAAGTAGCACAAATATTTTTGTTAGCTACATGGTTGCTGTTATTTACTTGTTTCTTTGCCAAGGTTAATTTTCCTTAGGATTTGTGGTTTTCACAAAGTGACAGTTCTTGTTCTAATTTACCATTAATCTGCACTCATTGCAATGTGTCACCTGGATTACGGATGGTATTCTCCTTATTGATTCTAAAGGGGTCTGACAGGCCCTCACAATGAAAATCATGAAGTGGTGTAAAAAGCAGGCTGCGATGACAGTATCCAGCCGCAGGCAGCAGAACAGCTTGGCTAAACATTGTTTAGTATCTGGCTGACTACCAAAGTGCCACAGTCAGTAAACTGCTGCTGCTCCTGAATTATTTCCATTTTGTTCTGTTGCCTTAGTCCCCCTCCTGTTCACCCATCTGTTAAACACAAGTTCTACAACTTCAGGCTGGGATAGCTGGCTGCTACTCTATAGTGTCACATTAACCAATGAAGCTTAATTCTAAAATCAAAACATTTTTCTTCCTCTGCTTCCATTCATACATCCTTCGTCACACAACCACATTTTTGTTTTTGCTACTCCAGCTTATGTTTTGTTATTCCAAAGCTGTAACCTAAAATACAACTTAAACCCAGCAACATTAGCATTTGCTAAGCTGCTGAATTTGCTGCAGAAACAAGTGTGTATCTGGTTACTGCAGGACAACCTTTGCATATTCTGGTTAGTTTCTGAGTAACATTCACTTTTTGTCTACTTAATTAGGGGCATTTGTGTACAATCTAACCTTTCTTAACAGCATTACTGTCCCGTGTACTACCATTTACCTGTGCCAAGACTGTTATAACCTTTTTGTTCTAACATATGTCACAGGCCACAATGCATTTACTTTGTATTTTAAACTTTTTTTTAACTAAGGTGGCCCTAAAACTAATATAAACATTGGAATGGAAATAGATATATCTCCTCCATGCTTGTTTGTAGATTTCTTTAGATAATGTGGTCTCATTTTTCTTAGGAAGTTGGATTGTACATCCCTGTCAAAAAATCCTAATTAGCTCTTATAGTGAGTGATACCAGATCTTGAGCCATTTCTAGCTGCATTGTGCTACCTGGGTCCCCTTTCTTATAAGTTCATAGGTAGGTACTAGGCTATCGGCCCAAGGGCCTATGTAAGCTAGCCAACAAGGTTCCCTGGCTTATGCCACCCAAGAAAGTTATTTTCCTGTGCCACTGTCGAGCAGAGACACAGAAGTGATCCTGAGGGTGTATTTCCTATTTCCCATCCACTCATCAAGTTTTTCTTGAAGAGTGCTAATGAAGAACTTTGCTTGACATAGATGGGTAGCCTGTTCCAGAGTATGGGAAGTCTCTGGGACAGGAATCTATCCCTCCAGTATGTCCTGTTTATTGTGGTGACAAGATTTAGGTCCCTAGAGCATGTAGCTCGGAGGGATTGGGATTTCTTTAGGTGTAGCATGTCCAACAGCTCTGGGTTTGACATAGCTTTATATGTTAGGCAGAGATCACCTCGGAGTAGGCGATATGCTATGGAGTAAAGCTGGAGATTTTTGAGACGGTCAGTGTAGGGCATTTGTTTGTGGCCAGTAATCCTCTTTGTGAGGTACTTATGTGGCCTTTCCAGCTGCTGCAGATGTCTTGTGAGGTACATTCCAAAAGTGGTGTTGTACTCTATAACGGGTCTAATGAGTGTCGAGTAGAGGGGAACAATGACCTCTTTTTTCCTGAATGAGAACCCTTTCATGATGAGGTGTGCCACGTAGAAGGACTTCCTGACTACTGTGGCGATGTGACTATCAAAGAAGAGACTACTGTCCACCTGGGTCCCAAGGTCTATTATCACACATTCGGTGTTAAGTAGATTGCTGCCTATGTGGTAGTTCATGGGTACAGAGTTTTTACCAAAGTGGATGACACTGCACTTTTTGGCATTGAGCTTGAGGCCATGGCTCTGACACCAGGCATCTGTCTCAGCGAGGCCCTTCTGTAGGATGTCCACATCATTTGGGGACTTGACTATGGTTCCTAGTTTGCAGCCATCTGCAGACTTCATTAGCCAGAAGCCTTCTGTGTTAGCCTGTACTTTAGAGAAGTAGATACCAAACAGGAGAGATTCCAGGATGGAACCCTGTAGTACTCCATTTGTCACTGCTTTGAGGTCAGATTTGGAGTCTGCAATTTTTACAGTGTGGGTTCTGTCAGTGAGCCAGTTGGCAACCCATCTTCTGATGTAGGGATTTATACCTAGTTTAGTGAGTTTAGCAATAATTCCAGAATGGGGGATGGTGTCGAAAGCCTTGGCGAGGTCAAGATAGGCTGTGTGAACCACCTTACCCTCATCTATGGCTTTGGTGACTGCCTCAAAGAAAAAAACCAACAAGAGTAAAAAAGTACTGCCAAAATCCACGAAACACAGAGCCCAGACTCACAATGTTCGACCAAAAACTCAACCAGCTACTCAAATCACGTACTCTTTAAGCGTTTAATTGTAAAATCCACTTTTCATCAAGGAAACACCTCAACTTCATGTGACTTGGTTTTATTGTATTTAAATGGGTTGAACTACAATGTCTGTTTGTTCTGAAGAAGTTGAGGTGTTTCCTTGACGAAAAGTGGATTTTACAATTAAACGCTTAAACAGTACATGATTTGAGCAGCTGGTTGAGTTTTTGGTCGAACATTGTGGGTCTGGGCTCTGTGTTTCGTGGATTTTGACTGCCTCAAAGAAGTCGATCAGGTTCAGGAGGCATGATCTGCCTTTCACAAACCCGAACTGAGTGGGATCCAGAGTTTGGAGGTTACCAATGTCTTTGTTTATGAGTTCCATGATGATATGTTCCATGGCCTTGCAGACCAGGCTCATCAGGCTAATAGGTCAATAGTTCCTGGGATCAGTGGTGGCTCCCCCTTTGTGGAGTGGGATAACTGTTGCTGTGCACCATTCAGTGGGCACAAAGCCTGATGCAAGGCTATTATTGAACATGGTGCTTAAGTGGGGAGCCAATTTGTTCTGAAATTCATGTAAAATGCAGCCTGGGATGTTGTCCGGTCCCATGGATGCTGTGTTTTTGGCTTTAGAGAGTGCAGCTTTTACCTGTGTAGTTGTGATTACAGGGACTCTACAGTCTTCCTATATAGATATGGGCCCTTTAGGGGGTGAGGGGGGGGGGTAATGTTAACACTGAACCTATCTGCCAGAATGTTGGCAATATCAGTTGGTTCTGTAATTTTCATGCTGTTGTGCTGTAACTCAGAGCAGATCTGGGTGTTGCCATCAAGATTCTTGACATACCTGTAGAATGTTTTGTGGTTGTCCTTAGAATCAGTGGCAATTTTGTTTTCATAGCTAGCTTTGGAGGATCTTATAAGGGATCTCAGCTTCTTACTGAGGCTTTTTACTTGCTTGGTGTTCTACAATCTCTTCTTGCATTGTGCCTTCTTCCTCTTCAGCTGCCTGTAGTACACTATTTATTTTAAACAGTAATATCTATTTTTGTTCTCCATCTGATATCCAAAGCATATTTCATAGGAGGTTACTAGGCTAATGGCACTAGGGCCTTTACAGGCCTAGTTGTGTAAAAAAACCCATGTACTCTAATTGACCATAGTTAGATGGTCATTGTTAGCAGAGTGATTCTGTGATCAGCATCGACTACCTGTCCATGAGGGACATAGGTCCCATCCCATGGGTGAATTTACAGTCACCTATCTAATTGTCAAGGTTGTACTTAAATAGGGTCATTGAGGAGCTCTGCTTCACATGCAGTGGGAGCTTATTCCAGAGGAGTGGCAATCTCTGGGAGATATATCTGTCTTTCCAACATGTTTTGCTAATGTTACAAGCAAGGTTGAGAGCCCTGAAATGACTGATTCTTGTTCCATTTGATTTTCTGATGTGCAGCATTTCCATTAAGGCAGAGTCAGACACTGCTCTGTAGGCCAGGCACAGGTCACCTCTCAGCAGGTTGTATGATACAGAGTATAGTGTCAAGGCTTTCAGTCTTTTCATGTAAGTAATGTTATGGAGGCCCTGGATTCTCTTGGTTAGAAACCTCTGTGGTCTCTACAGTTGCTGCAGCTATCTGGTGAGATACATACAGAAGGGAGCATTGTACTTAATTAGTGGTCTGATAAGGGTCGAGTACAGCAGAGTTATAACTTCCTTAGTCTTGGATGTAATGCCATTATTTCTGAGATGCACAATGTAGAAGGCTTTCCTTACCACTATGGACACATGGAGAATGAAGTTTATATTGATATCAACCTGTGGTAACTATAACAGCCGTACCCTGTAAAACACTTGTAGGTTTTTCTTACCTGCTTGTTAAGTAGCCTTTCCCTAGTCCATCATCACAGGTGTATTGGGCTCAGAGGGGTTAACAGTGGTTCTCAGAAGCATATATCCTCTAAAAGATCAATCAGGAACAGAGGGAAGAATGCTGCCTAAAGGAATTATAATTTTATCATATTATGTATTATTGCTGAAGTTAAATGTAACTTGTATAACTAGATAAAGACTGCTAACATCTGCAGACTGAAATGCTCAGCCCTGGACAGTGAGACAGTTAGTTATTTCTAGTTTATTTTCCACTGTATTTAGTATTTCTCACTCCACATATGGTATTAGTAAGAAGTACTTACATAACCTCTTGCAGCTCCTTAAAACCACCTACCAAAGTCAGTGTTCTCCTTTGTAACAAGCAACCCCCATCACAAGGTATTATGTGCAGGAAGCATTTTCTCCAGCATTCTAGTCCTCATTAAAGTGAAACTTCGAGCATGATAAATGAATTGCAGCACCATAACTTTTTCAGCAGTTAATACTGTTAATGTTTGTTCTTAGTCTGCAGACCTTCACAGTGGTGAAACATCTCTTGCTGCAGGCAGCTGCTTTCATTCAGCACCCCACTTAACCAGTGAGGTAGGCATTTTTGTACACAGTGGTAGCTTCTCATCATATTAAAGAAGGCATGGATACAAGCAAGCTCATGATCCAGGCTGTAGACTTGAGTTTTTTAATTGTGCAAAGAAACCAGACCATATGATACTTATAGCCCACTACTCTGCTAAGAAAAATGCACTAATAACGTAAAGAAATAATACGTTGTATCCCATTTTCTAGACATACAAATGTTTGCAAATGTTTAAGGCAGACATTTGCAGTATAGTAACTTCTCATATAGTATAAAATATTCATCATACTGCTTCATTTGTATATATCAAATCATATATGCTCATACTACATTCAACCTGATGACAAATGAAACGTGTTTTAATAATTCAGTACACACCAGACATTTTCACTGAAATCATTAACTCATACATTAAATATCTAATCAATTAGGATTCAGCTCGAGTAAAAGACAAACCTGGACTCTTCAGATTTTCTGACAGCAAATCTTCAGACTGTTCCTCTGGATGCTCTCTTGGCACACATCTAAGCCCCTCAGTATAATCCATGTACCCCTCAGTGTTACAGACAATATTCCCACCCCAGCCTTGTTGTATCTACACTTGTCAGTCATCTTGACTAGATGTCTGCAGTTTTTTCTTCTTTGCAATTTGACGTTTCTCAAAAAATGATGTTGTCTACCCTTAATTCAACAGAAGAATTGCACCCAGCTCTGTGGCATATCAGGATGGAGCCCTGACTGCAGATCAGACAACACATGTTTGAATAGTGACTTTCACACTGGAGGAGCCATGCAAGAGAATGGGAGTGAGCAACTTCATTTTGGTCATTCTGGGGCGGGGGTGGGGGTGGAGTTGTGTTCACAACTGGGGCACACCCTATTGGAGACCAGGAAGTATTTTTCTGGATATGAGCAGGCAGCTGGTAACTAAGGTGACATGAGAGAGCTAGCTTCATGGGCAGTAATGCTCATAACATGATGCTCATGGCACCTTGGTTAGGTCTTCTCCTTCCCTGGCATATCTTAATATCCACCCCCTCATGTCATACATATTATCCCCTGCCCTTCTTAAGGGGAGATGGAGATCACACCTATGGAGTACCTTTAAGGCTGATCTCTCCCTGGACCAGGATGGCTCACATTTTCTAGGGTTAAGGCAGGATTTCACTGTGCCTACTGCCCACCTGGGCAGGGTAGGAGATAGGTAAGAATGGAATAAAGGGGCAGCACAGATGTCAGCAGCAGAGGGTAAGGGTCAAAAGAAAAGAATTGCTACTGGTTGCATCTCTTGACAACTCTGTTGAAGTCTCAGTTTGTCTGCTTTGTGTAAATCAAAATGAATCCTGGTTTACCTATCAGCAATGAAATAAATGTAGGATTTCCGCTTTCCAATCTATGATCTGTCAACAATTATGCAGGTAAAAGACCAATAACTTAGAGTGAACTATTTCTATATTAAAAAAATGTGACAGTATTACTGCTATGTGACTTTTCACAGTTTGGGCAATTCCTCAAACTTACCCATATGACTATACATAATACAAATTTCAAGTAACATGATGGGTCTCCTATTTTTCTGAAAACTTGCATACTGCAGCTCATTGACCAATGTAACAACAACAGGTATACCATGCATTATAAAGACAGCTTTCAGTGCATTTATAGCAGTATGACACAGTATCTATCAGCTTCAAGACTTCAGGAGGTTGCACCATGAAAGATGAAGAAAAAAAATCTTTTGAAAGCAAATTGTCTGGTGTTAAATGAGCTTCCCCCCCCTTCCAGTAAAAAAATGAAAAATTAAACATTTCTTTTTGGAAAGGGCAACCCCTCTCACCTCTTACGTGAGGAACTTTAACTCCCCCTCCCCATTTCCCTGTAACTTAAATATACTACAAGTAGTCATCTTACTACAAGGAAATGAGAACATGTTAGCAGGGTGTAAGGAGTATTTACATGATTCTGATCTCAAATTCCATTATTTTAACAGCAAACACAGTACCAGGCAAATATTCTTTTGACATTGGAAAAAATCGACACTAATCTCAGGCCATTGTCATCTTGGAAATGAGCAGGCCATTTTGACATGAATTACATAGAATACAGTTCTGTGGTAATTTCTGTCTGCACTGACATGCCTGGCCCAAATAGCACGTACTTTATGTATGACTGCTTCTTGACGCAATACAAGTAATCTCTTTAGCATTCCTTTTTTAAAAAAATTTGGAACTACGTACAGACTTGCCATACAACAACTCTCATCTTTAAATGAAAATTAAGCCTTATTATCTTCATAAATATAGTTTATTAGCCTGACCACCTATCGATGGAAACTTCTTGACTATTCTCATTTACAAATCTTTTTAACTTTCTGAGCACATTTTCAGTCATTGGTAATTGTTGTATAACCCAGTTAACTCCATTTCCACTCCCAAGAAGTATTCTTTCTGCTGCCATAAATATAAATTTCTGATGTATAGATCTATCTTTCTAGCTTACTGCTTACTCTCGGATGGTATTTCTGTAAATGTAATATCATTCTTTGCAACACTCTTGGTTCATAGGTTCATAGGTTCATAGGTTCATACTAGGCTATCTGCCCTAGGGCATTTATAAGCCTAGCCAGAGTGTGTGTGGCTTTCACCACCCCTTAGGATGAGAATACTATACCCATTAGTTTGCTGTACCTCTGTCCAGCAGTGATACAGAGATGATTCCCGGGGTAAACCTACAATCTCCCATCCACTCGTCAAGATTTCTCTTGAACAGAGTCAGTGAGGGGCTCTGCCTCACATGGACTGGGATTCTGTTCCATAGTGTAGGGAGTCTCTGGGTGATGAATCTGTCCCTCCAGCACTTCCTATTTATATCCGTGTTGAGGTTTAAGTCTCTTGCTCTTGTGGCTCTGGTGGATTTGGATTTTTTGAGGTGGAGCATGTCCATTAATTCCGGGTTGGACATGGCCTTGTATGTTAGGCACAGATCACCTCTGAGCAGACGGTATGCGACTGAATAGAGCTGGAGTTTCTTCAGTCGGGCATCGAATGACATATGTTTGAGCCCCTTTATCCTTTTGGTGAGGAACTTTTGGGGTCTTTCCAACTGCTGCAGGTGTCGGGTAAGGTACATTCCGAATGGGGCGTTGTACTCAATCATTGGTCTGATAAGTGAAGAGTACAGGGGTACAATGACCTCTCCTGATCTGGATGTGAATCCCTTCATGATCAGGTGGGCAATGTAGAAGGTCTTCCTAACCACTTTGGCAATGTGAGTGTCAAAAGAGAGGTTACTGTCAACTTGGGTCCCCAGGTCCCTGATAACTTCTTCCGTGTTTAATGGATTACCACCTATGTGGTAATTAGGGGTTACCTTGTTTTTCCCAAAGGGTATGACTATACATTTTTTGGCATTTAGCTTAAGGCCATGGCTCTGGCACCAGTTATCCATTTCTATGAGACCTCTCTGGAGGATGTCTGTGTCTGATGGAGTGTCAATTATGGTGCCCAGTTTGTAGTCATCTGCAAATTTTGTCAGCCACAATCCCCCTTTGTTTGCCTGCACTTCAGAAAAATAAATGCCGAACAAGAGGGGGCCCAGGACTGAGCCCTGTGGGACACCTCGTGACCGGCTTAGAGTCTGACATGGCACCAGCAACTCTAACCCTGTGTGTTCTGTCCTTGAGCCAGTTTGCAACCCATCTTGTGACATATGGGTTTACATCTAAACTGGTGAGCTTTTCTATGATGCCCGAGTGGGGTATTGTGTTGAACGCTTTTGCTAGGTCAAGGTAGGCTGTGTGAACTGCCTTACCCTCATCAATGGCCTTAGTGACTGTTTGAAAAAGTCGACCAAGTTCAAGAGGCAGGATCTGCCCTTGACAAAGCCAAATTGGGTAGGATCCAGTGTCTGTAGGTCCCCAATGTCTTTATTTATGAGTTCCATTATGATCCTCTCCATAGCTTTGCAGACCAGGCTCGTCAAGCTTATGGGGCGGTAATTTCAGGGTCCGTGAAGCACCGCCTTTGTGGAGTGGGACCACAGTTGCCGTCGCCATTCTTTGGACGTATCCTGTAGTAATGCTAAGATTAAACAGCAGCCTTATGTGTGGGTTTAGTTCCTCATTGAGTTCGTGTAGCACACAGCCGGGGACATCGTCCGGTCCCATTGATACTGTGTTTTTTGCTTTAGAGAGAGCAGCTCTCACCTGGGCATCTGAGATGTTTGGGAGGCTAGACTCTGGTGGGATAGATATTTCTCCTTTTGGGGGGGGGGGGTTTGCACTGAACCTGTCTGCCAGTATGTTGGCAATGTCTGTGGGTTCAGTGATTTTTTTATCATTTTGGACTAATTCTGAGCATATCTGGGAGTTTCCACCCAGGTTTCTAACATAGCTAAAGAAGGCCTTATGATTGTCTTTTGTGTCATTAGCGATTTTTCTCTCAAAGTTGGCCTTGGATGATTTTATGAGTGATCATAGTTTTTTGCTAGTATTGATCAGAGATGCCTTCCCTTTTAGGGATTTTGCTCTGTCATGTAGTAGCTTTCTCCTCTTGTTGTAGAGTTTGTTTATGGCTGGGGTCCACCAGACTGGGCGCCTGCCTTTGGTGGAAAGGGTCTTGATTTTATTAGGGATTGCTTGATCCAGACATTCCTGGAGGTGCTCGTAGAAGGCATTTGTAAGGGTTTCAGCAGCGTGGGTTGTGGTTTCCACTGGCTCGGGGGCCTTGAAGGATACCACTCCAGTCTTAAGAAGTGTGAAGTTTGCTTTTGAGAAGTTCTTCACTGTGGTCTTTTTTGCTGGGGTGGGGCGGGATGTGGATCTCCAGTGAGATTAATTTATGGTCTGATCTCACCAATGAGGGATATACTTCCGGTGTGGAGCATTTTGTCCCCATGTTTGTGATGATCAGGTCTAGTATATTTTCTCTTCTTGTGGGAATGGTGACTAGTTGTTTCATAGCATTTGAGTTTATGAACTCCAGGAACCTTTGGGCTAGGGTGTTGGGGCTTGAGTAATGTTCCCAGTCTATGTTTGGGTAGTTGAAGTCACCCAATATGATGGTGTTTGGAGAGACATTCATACTCTCCAGTGTCTTCAGGAAGGCTGTGTGGGTTTCCTGAGTTTGAGAAGGTGGTCTGTAGCATGTTACAAACTGTAGGGCAGTTTTATCTATGGTTAATTGCACCTGGATGGTCTCCGAAGCTTCGTGCATTGCCACTAACCTGGAGGTGTGGGTATCCTTTATGAATATGGATACTCCCCTCCTTTGTGGTTCGGTCCGGATTTTGGGGCTGGAACGCATGATATGAGGTATAACCTGATAGTGCTGGGGTGCTCTCAGGAGCCTTGAACCAGGTTTCAGTCACAGCACAGACATCGATGTTCTCCATACTGAGGAGGGCTTCGAGGGCGTGCATCTTGAGGTTTAGACTTCTGGCATTGAGCAGTATTACCCTTAGTTTTTCTCCATTTTTGTTTTCTAGGGTGGTAGGTTTATCATTTGAGCCTTGCCTAAAAAATGGCACTATGGGGGTGGCAAGAGCCTTTGCCAATATCCAGAAGCCCAGGGGTGACAGGTGCAAGCCGTCCCTTGTGAAGCAGCGTGGCTTGTCAAGCATGTCATCCCAGGCAGACAGACATTGATCCCCTTAGAATGACACCAGTAATTAAGCCAATTATTAAAGCTGATCATTTTGTCTCTGTATTGTGGCATCATTCTTGGTGAGGGTAGGATACTGCTCAGGGTCAGGGTCATACCGGCCTGGGCTACATAATCTGAGAGCTCCTCTATGTCTCTTTTCATGTAGTCCAGGGAGGTACATCTCAGGTCGTTCACACCGGCATGGACAATGACTGAGTCATACTTGTACTTGCTGTGGAGTGACCTGAGTGCTTGTGTTATGTGGCGGATTCTAGCGCCTGACAGGCAGCTTACTGTGATCTTTTCCTTGTTCAGTCTAGTGAGTGGGACGTCAGTGTGTCTGACTATGGAGTCACCTATAACAAGTGTGTCTGGCATTGTGTTTGACCTTAAGGGCTGTGACTGTTTAGCACACTGACTTTGAGAACTATGTGTTGCATGTCTTATGTCTTGAGGTGGCAGTTGCTTGGGTGTCTGCTTTGGAGGCCTCTGTAGTTTTGGTAGATTTTTGATCAGTGCCTCCGAGTATGTCTTTGTGTGTTTATGTGTTTGTTTTGTAGTTGTGATAGTTCTATGTGAAACTGGGTTTGTGGTGTGCGTGGTTTCCTTCTCCTCCTGTCTGGTCTTGCCAGTCCTGAGTTGAGAGAGCTCAGCCTCCAGTTTGGCTATATAGTTGCATCTCTCACATGTATTTGTGTTTTGTGGGAGAAGGAGTGGGTTGTCTGTGTACATGAGGCAATTGTAACATTGCCTCAAGATGCCCAGATTCACCAGCTGAACAGGAGAGGACGCTAGCAACTGACCCTTCGACATGCTAGAAAAAGTGAAAAAGTTTGCTGTGTAACTGAGTCAGAAGGGACCTATGGGTAAATGGGTACTCAAGGGGATTCTAGGCTAATGTAGTACTTTGTTTAGTATACAAGTACTTTAAAATGCAACAACTTCTTGGAAATACACTAACAGCTTATGGTTACTCTCAACTTGAACTTTTTATCCATAAAAATACCAATTACACTTCTCATACTGTAAAACAAATGCAAGCACATGTATTTTGTGACAATCAGTAAATTCTTCTAAAATAAACATAATTGGTTTGTCTTATTGTAGAACTGTAGTTTCCTAGCTTCATGTAAGTACTAGGCTAGCTGCCCTTGCAGGCCATTTTAAGCCTAGCCAATTTTCCTTTTTAGCTCAAATGAACTCTTCCCATTTCATTAGACATTGGCCTTACCCATCCTATGGTTGATAATTACCCCTAATGACAATAACTGGGATCATACCATAGACAATTTGAGGGGACCTGGCATGAGATAAAGCATTTAGGAGATGCCTCTGTCCATTACTAGTACAGGGGGCAGTCCTAGGGTAAATTTTGTGTTTCTCATCCACAAATCTAAGTTGTGCTTGAATATGGACGGAGGCAGATTCACTTAGTAAGATGCAATTTTATGTGGATCGGAAGTCTGTTCCAGAATAGTGGCATTCTCTGTGAAATATATCTCCCTCCAGACTATTCTGCCGATGCTGTAGAAGAGGTTTAGATCCCTAGACCAAGTATTTCTGATGCCATTTGACTTATTGATGTACAGCAAGTCCATCAGTACTGGATCAGAGGAAACCTTTTAAGCCAGACACAGGTCACCTCTTAGCAGTCTGTAGGATACCGAGCATATTTACAGGACTTTGAGTCAGTCCATGTAGGACATGTTATTTAGGTTCATAGGTTCATAGGTTCATACTAGGCTATCTGCCCGAGGGCATTTACAAGCCTAGCCCATCGTTTTGTGGCTTACGCCACCCCTTTAGTATGGGGAACTATACCCATTATTTTGCTGTGCCTCTGTCGAGCAGTGACACTGAGGTTATCCCTGGGGTATATCTGTGATCTCCCATCCATTGGTCAAGATTTCTCTTGAACAAGGCCAGCGAGGTACTCTGCCTCACATGTACCGGGATTTTGTTCCACAGCATAGGGAGTCTTTGGGTGATGAATCTATCCCTCCAGCACGCCCTATTAATAGCCGTGTCAAGGTTTAAGTCTCCGCCTTGTGGCTCTGATGGATCTAGATTTTTGAGGTGAAGCATATTCATCAAATCTGGGTTTGACATGGCCTTGTATGTTAGGCAAAGGTCACCTCTGAGCAAGCGGTGGCGACTGAATAGAGCTGGAGTTCTTTCAGTCGGGCAGCATAGGACAGATTTTGAGACCCTTTATCCTTTTGGTGAGGAACTTTGTGGCCTCTCCAGCTGCTGCAAGTGTCGGGTCAGATACATTCTGAATGGGGCATTGTACTCAATCATTGGTCTGATGAGTGATGAGTAAAGGGAGACTATGACCTCCCTTGATCTAGATGAGAATCCCTTCATGATAAGGTGGGCAATGTAGAAGGTCTTCCTAACTACTTTAGCTACATGGGTGTCGAATGACAGACTACTATCAACCTGGGTCCCCAGGTCCCTGATAACTTCTTCTGTGCTCAGTGGATTGCCACCTATTTGGTAGCTAGGGGTAACCTTGTTTTTCCCGAAGGGTATGACTATGCATTTTTAGCATTTAACTTTAGGCCGTGGCTCTGGCACCAGTTATCCGCTTCTGTGAGACCCTTCTGAAGGATATCTGTATCAGATGTGTTTTCTACTATGGCCAGTTTGCAGTCATCTGCAAACTTTGTCAGCCATAACCCTCCTGTGTTTGCTTGTACTTGGAAAAGTAGATGCCAAACAAGAGTGGGCCCAGGACTGAGCCCTGTGGGACACCACTTGTGACAGGCTTTGAGTCTGACATGGCGCCAGCAACTCTGACCCTGTGGGTTCTGTCACTCAGCCAGTTTGCAACCCATCTTGTGATGTATGGGTTGACATTTAAGCTGATGAGTTTTTCAATGATACCCGAGTGGGGTATTGTATCAAGGCCTTAGCCAGATCGAGGTAGGCTGTATGGACTGCCTTTCCTCATCAATGGCTTTGGTGACTGTTTTGAAAAAGTCAACCAAGTTTAAAAGGCATGATCTGCCTTTGACAAAGCCAAACTGGGTTGGATCCAAAGTCTGCAAATTCCCTATGTCTTTATTTAGGAGGTCCATTATGATCCTCTCCATGGCTTTGCAGATAAGGCTTGTCAAGCTAATGGGCCGGTAATTTCCAGGGTCGGTGGAGGCACCGCCTTTGTGAAGTGGTACCACAGTTGCAGTGCGCCACTCCTGGGTGCGTATCCAGAGGTAAGACTTTGATTAAACAGCTGTCCTAGCTGTGGGTTTAATTCCTCATTGAGTTCATGGAGCACACAGCCGGGGACACCATCAGGTCCCATGGATGCTGTGTTTTTGCTTTGGGGGGAGCAGTTCTCACTTGGGCGCTGGAGATGTTTGGGGCTGCAATCGTTTGGTATAGATATCTCTCCTTTGGGGAGGGGAGAAGTTTGCACTGAACCTGTCAGCCAGTATGTTGGCAATGTCTGTAGGATCAGTAATCTTCACATAATTTTGAACTAGCTCTGAGCATATCTGGGAGTTTCCTCCCAGGTTTCTAACATAGCTAAAGAAGGCCTTATGATTGTCTTTTGAGTCTTTAGCTATTTTTCTCTCGAAATTTGCTTTGGATGATTTTATGAGAGCTCTTAGTTTTTACTTATAGTGATCAAGGGTGTCTTACCTTTTAAGGATTTTGCTCTATCTTGTAGTAGCTTCCTCCTTTTGTTGTAGAGTTTGTTTATGGCTGGGGTCCACCAGACTGGACGCTTGACTTTGGTACAAAGAGTCTTTGTTTTGCTTGGGATTGCCTTATCCATGCAGTCCTGCAGGTGCTGGTAGAAGGCATTTGTAAGTGATTCAGCGGCTTGAGTACTGTTTTCACCCGGCACGGGAGCCTTAAAGGAGACCACACTAGTCTTTAGAAGTGTGAAGTCGGCTTTTGAGAAGTTCTTTACTGTGGTCTTTTTTATTTCAGGTGGGGGTGGGATGAGGACCTCCAGCGAGATTAGTTTGTGGTCTGATCTCACCAGTGAGGGGTACACCTCCAGTGTTGAACATTGTGCTCCCATGTTCGTGATGATGAGATCAAGTATGTTATCTCCTCTTGTGGGATGGTGACTAGTTGTTCCATGGCATTTGAGTTTATGAATTCCAGGAACTTTTGGGCTAGGGTGTTTGGGCTTGAGTAGTGTTCCCAGTCTATATTAGGGTAATTGAAGTCACCTAGTATGATGGTGTTTGGTGATACATTTATCCCTCTAGTGTTTTCAGGAAGGCCATGTGAGGTTCCTGAGTTTGTGAGGGTGGCCTGTAACATGCTACAATTTGCAGAGCAGTCTTGCCTATGGTTAATTGCACCTGGATGGTCTCCGATGCATCGTGCGTTGCCACCAGTCTTGAGGTGTGGGTGTCCTTGATGAATATGGATACCCCCCCTCCTTTCTTGGTATTGTCTGGATTTTGGGGCCGGAACGCATGATATGAGGTAAAACCTGATAGCGCTGGGGTGCTCTCAGGAGCCTTGAACCAGGTTTCTGTCACAGCACAGACATCGATGTTCTCCATACTGAGAAGGGCCTCGAGTGCGTGCATTTTGAGATTTAGACTTCTGGCATTGAGCAGCATTACCCTTAGTTTTTTTCCTTTTTCGTGTTCTAGGGTGGTAGGTTTAGAATTTGAGCCTTGCCTAAAAAAGGCACTATGGGGTGGCAAGAGCCTTTGCCAATATCCGGAATCCCAGGGTGACAGGTGCAAGCCGCCCTCAAGCAGCGTGGCTTGTCCAGCATGTCATCCCAGGCAGACAGACACTGGATCCCCTTTGAATGACACCAGTGTTTAAGCCAATTGTTAAAGCTGATCATCTTATCTCTGTATTGTGGCATCATTCTTGGTGAAGGTAGGATACTGCTCAAGGTCAGGGTCATACCTGCCTGGGCTACATAATCAGAGAGCTCCTCAATGTCTCTTTTCATGTAGTCCAAGGAGGTATGTCTCAGGTCATTTACACCAGCGTGGACAATGACTGAGTCATATTTGTACCTGCTGTTGAGAGACCTGAGTGCTTGCATTATGTGGCGGATTCTAGCGCCCGACAGGCAGCTTACTGTGACCTTCTCCTTACTCAGTCTGGTGAGCGGGACGTCAGTGTGTCTGACTATGGAGTCACCAATGACTAGTGTGTCTGGCATTGTGTTTGGCCTTAAGGGCTGTGACTGTTTGACACTCTGACTGTGAGGTCTATGTGTTGCAGGTGTTGTGTTCTGAGGTGGTGGTTGTTTGGGTGTCTGCTTTGGTGGCCTCTGCTGTTTTGGTAGATTTTTGATCAGAGCCTCCAGTATGTCTTTGTGTGTTTATGTGTATGATTTGAGGTTGTAATGGTACTATGTGAGACTGGGTCTATAGTGTGTGTGGTAACCTTCTCCTCCTGACTGGTCTTGCCAGTCCTATGTTGAGAGAGCTCAGCCTCCAGTTTGGCCGTATAGTTGCATCTCTCACATGTATTTGTGTTTTGTGGGAGGAGGAGAGGGTTGTCTGTGTACATGAGGCAATTGTAACATTGCCTCAATATTCCCAGGTTAACCAGCTGAGCAGGAGAGGACACTAGCAACTGATCCCTCGACATGCTAGAAGGAATAGACAAAAAAACTTTAAAAAGATTCCGGGGACGTGGGTGACCGAGAAATGGGGGTTGCCTTTTGGGGTACTATCTATGACAAGAGTGCCGTATCAAGGTAATAAGTACTGTAGGAGCAAGTGCTACGTTTAACAGATAGAGAATAGTCTACTCGGAGTCAAGTAGAGATGATCTTTTTAATTATAGGATAAGCTGATTAGATCAGTAGTATAGTTCGAGGAAGGTAGTTTTAAGGGAAAATTTGAAGAGTGGACTTTAGGTAGCCCGAATAGTTTAAACCTGCTTAACCGGCGCTGCCCTAGTGTGCAACGGTAGCAACTCCGCGCTAAATCGGGCTAAATCGGACTAAATCGCTAAATGCGCTAAAGCGCGTCTTTATAGCAGGGGCTGGAAAAGACAGGAAATGACCCAAAATGGCCGATAAACTACTTGATACTGCCTTACACCACTCCTCTGAGGCCAAATGTAGTTGTTATGGGAATGACCCCTAGTGGCCATTAAAACTACAGTTTCACGTCAGTAACCACCTCTCCGAGGGGCAGGAAGCTGCTCAATGTTAGTCACTGCCACTGATGAACACAGAGACCCTCCTTCAGCCCAAGCAAAAATGGCCTCACAGAAACTTTCAAACAGTTCAGGAACAGCAAGCCTGTAACTGAACTATTTTAACTCTCAGAAAAGTGGGAAAAAAGCAAGATTTTTTTGTTGTTTTTGTTTTTTACAGAGATAGCAGAGGTTCACAAGTAATATCAAGTTATAACAGTGCAGTAAATGACCCCACACAAGAGTGCTAGGTCAAGGACAGAAATATGCAAGTTTTAAGAAAAAAACGATTTAAAATTAAGTGCAAACAGGAAATTCAGCAAACAGCTTTTGGTTGTGCTCTAAATACAGCTACTAATACAGAAATCAAGTTTAACAAGCCAGAAAATGCTCAAGCTAGGCAGCTATGCAGAAAAACTTAGCAAATAAACAGAGAAAAAATACTTAAAATCTCAAAAGTGGCTCCCTTCTTCTCTCAGCGTTTTTTCCTCTTGGAGGGTGCTTCACCAACAGCCAACAAGCCTGAAAAGACGCTCAAACCACGAGGCAACTAGGTTTTAAGAGAGGAAGATGAAGGAGTTATGGAAATGACCCCTAGTGGCCAATAAAACTACAGTTTCAAGTCAGTAACCACCTCTCTGGGGGCAGGGAAGCTGCTCAATGTTAGTCTCTGCCACTGATGAACACAGAGACCCTCCTTCAGCCCAAGCAAAAATGGCCTCACAGAAACTTTCAAACAGTTCAGGAACAGCAAGCCTGTAACTGAACAATTATAACTCACAGAAAAGAGGGAAAAAAGCAAGATTTTTTTGTTGTTTTGTTTTTACAGAGATAGCAGAGGTTCACAAGTAATATCAAGTTATAACAGTGCAGTAAATGACCCACACAAGAGTGCTAGGTCAAGGACAGAAAATATGCAAGTTTTAAGAAAAAACGATTTAAAATTAAGTGCAAACAGGAAATTCAGCAAACAGCTTTTGGTTGTGCTCTAAATACAGCTACTAATACAGAAATCAAGTTTAACAAGCCAGAAAATGCTCAAGCTAGGCAGCTATGCAGAAAAACTTAGCAAATAAACAGAGAAAAATACTTAAAATCTCAAAAGTGGCTCCTTCTTCTCTCAGCGTTTTTCCTCTTGGAGGGTGCTTCACCAACAGCCAACAAGCCTGAAAAGACGCTCAAACCACGAGGCAACTAGGTTTTAAGAGAGGAAGATGAAGGAGTTATGGAAATGACCCCTAGTGGCCAATAAAACTACAGTTTCAAGTCAGTAACCACCTCTCCGGGGGCAGGGAAGCTGCACAATGTTAGACACTGACACTGATGAACACAGAGACCCTCCTTCAGCCCAAGCAAAACTGGCCTCACAGAAACTTTCAAACAGTTCAGGAACAGCAAGCCTGTAACTGAACTTTTTAACTCTCAGAAAAGTGGGAAAAAGCAAGATTTTTTTGTTGTTTTGTTTTTACAGAGATAGCAGAGGTTCACAAGTAATATCAAGTTATAACAGTGCAGTAAATGACCCCACACAAGAGTGCTAGGTCAAGGACAGAAATATGCAAGTTTTAAGAAAAAAAACGATTTAAAATTAAGTGCAAACAGGAAATTCAGCAAACAGCTTTTGGTTGTGCTCTAAATACAGCTACTAATACAGAAATCAAGTTTAACAAGCCAGAAAATGCTCAAGCTAGGCAGCTATGCAGAAAAACTTAGCAAATAAACAGAGAAAAAATACTTAAAATCTCAAAAGTGGCTCCCTTCTTCTCTCAGCGTTTTTTCCTCTTGGAGGGTGCTTCACCAACAGCCAACAAGCCTGAAAAGACGCTCAAACCATGAGGCAACTAGGTTTTAAGAGAGGAAGATGAAGGAGTTATGGAAATGACCCCTAGTGGCCAATAAAACTACAGTTTCAAGTCAGTAACCACCTCTCTGGGGGGCAGGGAAGCTGCTCAATGTTAGTCACTGCCACTGATGAACACAGAGACCCTCCTTCAGCCCAAGCAAAAATGGCCTCACAGAAACTTTCAAACAGTTCAGGAACAGCAAGCCTGTAACTGAACTTTTTTAACTCTCAGAAAAGTGGGAAAAAAGCAAGATTTTTTTTTGTTTTGTCTTACAGAGATAGCAGAGGTTCACAAGTAATATCAAGTTATAACAGTGCAGTAAATGACCCCACACAAGAGTGCTAGGTCAAGGACAGAAAATATGCAAGTTTTAAGAAAAAAACGATTTAAAATTAAGTGCAAACAGGAAATTCAGCAAACAGCTTTTGGTTGTGCTCTAAATACAGCTACTAATACAGAAATCAAGTTTAACAAGCCAGAAAATGCTCAAGCTAGGCAGCTATGCAGAAAAACTTAGCAAATAAACAGAGAAAAAATACTTAAAATCTCAAAAGTGGCTCCTTCTTCTCTCAGCGTTTTTCCTCTTGGAGGTGCTTCACCAACAGCCAACAAGCCTGAAAAGACGCTCAAACCACGAGGCAACTAGGTTTTAAGAGAGGAAGATGAAGGAGTTATGGAAATGACCCCTAGTGGCCAATAAAACTACAGTTTCAAGTCAGTAACCACCTCTCCGCGGCAGGGAAGCTGCTCAATGTTAGTCACTGCCACTGATGAACACAGAGACCCTCCTTCAGCCCAAGCAAAAATGGCCTCACAGAAACTTTCAAACAGTTCAGGAACAGCAAGCCTGTAACTGAACTTTTAACTCTCAGAAAAGTGGGAAAAAAGCAAGATTTTTTTGTTGTTTTTGTTTTTTACAGAGATAGCAGAGGTTCACAAGTAATATCAAGTTATAACAGTGCAGTAAATGACCCCACACAAGAGTGCTAGGTCAAGGACAGAAAATATGCAAGTTTTAAGAAAAAACGATTTAAAATTAAGTGCAAACAGGAAATTCAGCAAACAGCTTTTGGTTGTGCTCTAAATACAGCTACTAATACAGAAATCAAGTTTAACAAGCCAGAAAATGCTCAAGCTAGGCAGCTATGCAGAAAAACTTAGCAAATAAACAGAGAAAAATACTTAAAATCTCAAAAGTGGCTCCTTCTTCTCTCAGCGTTTTTCCTCTTGGAGGGTGCTTCACCAACAGCCAACAAGCCTGAAAAGACACTCAAACCACGAGGCAACTAGGTTTTAAGAGAGGAAGATGAAGGAGTTATGGAAATGACCCCTAGTGGCCAATAAAACTACAGTTTCAAGTCAGTAACCACCTCTCTGGGGGCAGGAAGCTGCTCAATGTTAGTCACTGCCACTGATGAACACAGAGACCCTCCTTCAGCCCAAGCAAAATGGCCTCACAGAAACTTTCAAACAGTTCAGGAACAGCAAGCCTGTAACTGAACTTTTTAACTCTCAGAAAAGTGGGAAAAAGCAAGATTTTTTGTTGTTTTGTTTTTACAGAGATAGCAGAGGTTCACAAGTAATATCAAGTTATAACAGTGCAGTAAATGACCCCACACAAGAGTGCTAGGTCAAGGACAGAAAATATGCAAGTTTTAAGAAAAAATGATTTAAAATTAAGTGCAAACAGGAAATTCAGCAAACAGCTTTTGGTTGTGCTCTAAATACAGCTACTAATACAGAAATCAAGTTTAACAAGCCAGAAAATGCTCAAGCTAGGCAGCTATGCAGAAAAACTTAGCAAATAAACAGAGAAAAATACTTAAAATCTCAAAAGTGGCTCCCTTCTTCTCTCAGCGTTTTTTCCTCTTGGAGGGTGCTTCACCAACAGCCAACAAGCCTGAAAAGACGCTCAAACCACGAGGCAACTAGGTTTTAAGAGAGGAAGATGAAGGAGTTATGGAAATGACCCCTAGTGGCCAATAAAACTACAGTTTCAAGTCAGTAACCACCTCTCCGGGGCAGGGAAGCTGCTCAATGTTAGTCACTGCCACTGATGAACACAGAGACCCTCCTTCAGCCCAAGCAAAATGGCCTCACAGAAACTTTCAAACAGTTCAGGAACAGCAAGCCTGTAACTGAACTTTTTTAACTCTCAGAAAAGTGGGAAAAAAGCAAGATTTTTTGTTGTTGTTTTTGTTTTTTACAGAGATAGCAGAGGTTCACAAGTAATATCAAGTTATAACAGTGCAGTAAATGACCCCACACAAGAGTGCTAGTTCAAGGACAGAAAATATGCAAGTTTTAAGAAAAAAACGATTTAAAATTAAGTGCAAACAGGAAATTCAGCAAACAGCTTTTGGTTGTGCTCTAAATACAGCTACTTTAGGCCTAGTATCCTTTTAATAAGGCATCTCAGTGGGTGTTTCAGATGTTGCATGTGTCTGGACAGAAACATGATAAAGGCGGCATTGTATTCAATGACTGGCCTAATGATGGCTGAGTAAAGGGGGTACAAAGACATCCCTAGATCTAGACACAGTCCTTCTGTTTATAAGCTTTATTTTATATATATATATATATATATATATATATATATATATATATATATATATATTTATGTGTTTGTGTGCGTGTGTGTGTGTGTGTATATATATATATATATATATATATATATATATATATATATATACATACACACACACACACACACATATATATATATATATATATATATATATATATATATCTATATATATATATATATATAAAGATTCACTTCAGAATGTCGAGTTACTGAAAATTTGAACTTCATATGGTCGAGACCATATGATTGAGTTTTCAGAAACTCAAAATTCCGAACTGAAATAAAAAAAATTTAAAAAAAAGTCAAACACATCGGCCCCCCTGCCCCCCCCACACCCCCCTACTTAAATATACCAACTTTGAGATTACTCTACAGTGGGGAAAAGGGAAATCTCCCATTCCGCGCTGTATGCAGAAGCGCAAAATGGGAGATTTTCCATTTCCTCGCTATAGTGCAATCACGGCGATGGTATATTGAAGTAGGGAGGGTGCAAGGGGATTTTCCCCAGTGCAAAAAACTTATATTAAACTAAATTTAAGTCTTTTTTTTTTTTTAACAGTTCACAATTGCGAGTTTCTGAAAACTCGATCATATGGTCTCGACCATATGAAATTCAAGTTTTCAGTAACTCGACATTCTGAAGTGTAAATATATATATATATATATATATATATATATATATATATATATATATATATATGTGTGTATGTTTACCTTCATTAGGTCGTGTGTCCATTGTCTGACATGTATTACATCAAAAGGACAATAGCAAAATCCCGCAACGCCGACTCACAGAGGTTCAAATGGCTATAACACAAATTCACTATGCCATTCAAACACATGGACAAATGTCAAAAATGGTTTTCCATCAAAACATTTTTGACATTTGTCCTCGGATGTGTTCCGTAATTCACTCTGTCAGCTTGTGCAAATGTACGATTGCACATACCATTCTCGACAAAACTAAGGTAAACCATATACATAAATGGTTTACTTTCAAAATGTTGAAATTCATTTGGTCTTACGTTCATATGATCGACCAATATGGTCAACACATGAATATTAAGTAGTTCATTTGGTCGACAGGAAGTGCATGCAAATTACCTGTCAACATTATGTTGCAAATAGGGCAAGGATTTTTCCTTGTCTGCACTGTTGTGCAATCTTTCAGTTGTAATATACAAGTAGCAGGGGGTGTGTGAGGTGCAAGCAAAAAGACTAGTGTTAGTTTGCAGGTGTTTTTCGACCATTTAAATTTAAACATTTTTTTTCAATATTTTGAACATTCGGTGTAATGACTTTCAACGTTATGAACGTTGACCATGTGAATTTCAACATTTTGACAGTAAACTTGTGTATGTATATATATATATATATACACACACACACACACACACACACACACACACACACACACACACACACACACACACATATCCTTCAAGGGTGCATAACAGTAGATTATGATTAGGTCTTAGGTTATAATGAACTTATTATGTGATAAAAGCATGGATGTTAAGAAATTCAATTGAAGAGCAAAGCTTGTGAGGTGACTCTTGACTTCCATGTCAGGAATACACAGTCCTTATGATCAGACAGATTGCATCATCATTTTTTTGTAGTACATGGACCTTTAACTACTCTGATGTACCAGTAGTTACAGAAAACATGCAGGAGTATGCACTAAGAAAGCTGTAAAGCACTTAGCGCTGCCGCACAGACTGTTGACTGACTAGTAATGTCTTTCAGCTTTTTCCGGTTAGGGGTCACCACTATGGAACTCTGGTCTGCTCATGATTGGCAGTGGATTTTTACGGTGCCGAGTTGCCAGTCCAATGCCCAACCTTCAAAGAAGCCACACCCATTCACGCACGCACCTACCTGCATGTCTTTAAATGTCACTCGACCGTGAGGAGGACATACAGACTCCACACAGAAGGCACTCCTGCCAGGAATCGAATGGGAGAACCTCTTGCTGTGAGGTGCCAATGGTAACCGCTGCAGCACCACGGCACTAGACTATTGACTAATGGCTTTAAAAGCTGTTAAATATTTGAGTCTGCACACACTTGAGTTAGTCAGTAGTGAGAAGTGGCTTACAGCTGTCAAAGCTATTTTAGGTTCTCAACACTGTTCTTTAGTGGATTTTGTTTATACTCTAGGGTATGACTAAAAGAGCATAGAAAGCTATGCTTAAATTATGCACCTCTTTGACATCAAAGATATGCATAACAAGGTTGTCTTTTCCTGATTTTGAAGAATAATTAGTATTATACCTCTCAATCTGGAAACATCAAAAATATGGGCAAGGCCCATGAAAAATAGGTACAAACCTTATGCTGATTAACATCAAATTTGCAAACATAATTATGTAACCCCCACCCACTCCAATGGAATTCTGGGATACCAAGTTTCAAATGCAAACTGAAGAACAGACAACCTAAATATGGCACCAGAGTCCCCCTGCAGCCATTTCAATGTCCCATTACCTGTCTATTTTGCCCCATTTACCATAAACACTAATGTGTGCATACTGTTTTACTGCTACAATGATTATTTTGATTTTATTTTTACATTTTATAGTACAATGCACAAACACTAAGACAGCTGCTAAATAAAACTGCTAAACAAAGCAATACTGTCATCATCATCATCATCATCATCCCCCTTTTTCCCATTTACATGGGGTCGGGGTATCGTATAAACTGTTGCCAACTCTCTCGGTTCAGTGCCACTCTCCTGCCTTCTTCAACACTCATGCCTGACTGTCGCAGATCTTCTTTCACACAATCCATCCACCTCTTTGCTGGACCCCCTCGCTTCCTCTTACCTTCTTCCTGTCTGTCCCAAATCTCCCTCACCAGATTGTCTTCTGCTTTTCTACACATGTGCCCATACCATCGTAATCTGTTCTCTTTGATCTTTTCTGCAATTGGAGCTAGTTTGGCTTCTGCTCTTATGTCCTCATTTCTTCGCCTGTCCCGCAGTGTGCATCCCACCACCTTTCTCAGGCACTTCATTTCCATCACCTCTAGCTTCTTCAACTGTTCTGCCTTTACTGCCCAGGTTTCTGTACCATACAGTAGTACTGGTCGCACCACTGTCTTGTACACCTTACTTTTCAGCTTCTTTGCCATTCTTCTGTTATAGACTACACCTGATACTCTATGCCAGTTGGCTGCAGCCCCTCTGATTCTAGCTTTGACCTCTTCATTCAGACTACCCTTCTCCTCAACCACCCCCTGTCAGATACTTGAAGGTGTTTACCTATTCCACTATCTTCCCATCTTTCTCTATTCTCAGCTTCTTCTGATTTCCCAAATCTGCTGCCATTACCACTGTCTTATCTGTGCTTAGTTTCATCCCATGTGCTTTCAGATTTGCATTCCATTCTCTTATCCTTTGCTGAAGTTCTAGATCAAAGTCTGCCTGTACTGCCACATTGTCTGCATACAGCAGCTTTGTTGCTCTGACCCCTCCAACATGTTTGCTGATGTAGTCCATTACCAGTATGAACAGCAGTGGGCTCAGAGCTGAACCCTGGTGTACACCCTCTCCCACTGGGAACCCCTCAGTGAGGCCAAACCCTGTTCGTACTTGAGTCACTGGGTCCTTGTACATAGCCTGTACTAATTCTACCAATGTTTCTGGGACTTCAAACCACCGCAGTACTGCCCAGATCAGCTTTCTTGGGACCTTGTCATATGCTTTCTCCAAGTCTAGGAAAGCCCAGTTTGACTCTCTCCTCTTCTCTAGTTTCTTCTCAAGTATCTGTCTCAATGCAAACATCGGGTCAATTGTGCTGCATCCTGATCTGAATCTGAACTGTTCATCTCCCATTCTACTATTCTGTGTATCCGTTTATCAATCACCCTCTCCAGAACTTTCGTGCAATGTGGTAGGAGTTTGATGCCTCTGTACTGTCCACAGTTGTGGATGTCCCCTTTGTTCTTGTACACTGGCATGAGTATGCTTATTCTCCAGCCATCTGGGATACGCCTTTCTCTCCACACTGCAATCAGTACCCTCAGGAGCCATTTCTCCCCTAGCTCACCCAGCATCTTTATCATATCTGCTGTGATCTTATCTGAGCCTGCTGCTTTCCGACTTCATTTTCCTTAGTGCTGCTCTTACTTCTTCTAAGCTGGGCTCCTCTTCTACTCTCATTGTAGGCTGTTTCTGGGGCAGTACCACTTCTGTGGGGATTTCTTCATTCAGAAGCTGCTGGAAATACTCCTTCCATCTGCCTTTGATGTCCTGTGGGCTGGTAAGCAGGTTGTTGCTGGAATCCCTTATGAAGGGTGTCTGACTATCTTCTTTATCTTTCTGTCTTTGCCTTGCAACCTGGTATAGTTTCTTTGTGCCCCTTACTGAGTCACTTTCCAGAAGTTGATAGAGTGCCTCTGATGCCCTATTTTTTGCTATTGCAACTTCTTTCTTAGTTTCTTTGTTAGCCAACCAGTAGTCCTTCCTAGCTTGGTCAGTCTTTTCAATCTCCCACTTCTTCCTGCACTCCTTCTTTCTTTTGATTACTTCCTGCACTTCTGCATTCCACCACCAGCTTTCCTTATGTACCTTATTTCCATACCTGTCTCTGCCACATATCTTTTCTGTAGTCCTAACACATGCTGTTTTTAGGCGCTGCCACTCTTCTTCAACTCCACTTATTTCCTCCTCTTCTTAGGGTGCTAGAGCCCTGAGTAATTCCTTGAACTGCTGTACTTTCTCTCCAGTCAACTTCCAGGTCTTCAGCCTGGTCTCTGTTAACCTTAGAGCCGTCTCTGACCACTGTTTGCAGCTGATTGTGGCAACTACTGGTTTATGCTGTGATCTGACTGTTTCACTGGGGATGACTTTGCAATCATGGATTCAAAGCAATACTGTCTCACAATGAAAATAGACTTGGTATTAAAACTTCTCTGCCATTGAAACTCACATTCATTGAAACAGTATTGAAACCCACACACCACCATCCAAAGAAAATGCATCTGACCAGTGGTGGATAAAGATTACCTTTGGATTGTTTTCAAATCATTGGCCCCCTTCCTTCCTGACTTTATTAAATTATATTCCTTGTATAATACAGCACATTTGTTAGACAGAGCACATTTTAAACTTATTGTTTGAACATTTTTCCAGTAGGCAATGAAATAAAATGCATGAACCAATAATGACAAAACTGCCCAATTCAGAACATTTTCATCATAAAAGTCTACTTTCACACCCACACTATAAATAGAATGACGGTAGTGTAAGCCATAGGCATCTTGCACAGCTTCTCGCACTTATTTTCAATTTCAGTTTTTTTTTTTTTAAGGGGGGGATAAAAGGCCAAAAACCAGGGATACATTTCAAACATTGCTTGTATAATTTTGGAAAGTTGGTAGAATAAAATGTTGCATTATCACCATGCATTTCACTGGCAAGACTTGAACCCAGGACCTTATCCACTACAGTCAGAGCAACATACCACTATGCCAAATCAGCAGTTCCCTGAAAGATAGAAAGACTGAAACTTAAATGGCTATCATTTAGTGAATTTAGTTCTCACTTCTCACCATAGCTCTCAACCTCTTAGCACAAAAAACCTGGACAAAGCCAATAATGGGGGAATGCAGCCCCAAAATAGGGACAAATTTAAAATACTGATCTTATAAACTTAGAAAATTGCTAGAATAAAAAGTTTTGTGTTACCATTTATTTTCTGAAGAATATGAAGTCCGAAATTCAAATGCCTGTCATTATTTAATGAATTCAATCCTGCAGTGATTTGCCACAAAAATCCTGAAAACCACAGATTTTATGAGAAACAGATAAAAAATATGACTCACAAATTTGCAAGTTTACACACACACACACACACACACACACACACACACACACACACACACACACACACACACACACACACACCAACACTTTCCTTACCTTACTTCAAGTTTGTTTCGCTTGCACAGCCAGCCCTTCCATTCATGAATATAATCCTTCTGCCAGCCATAAATCCTTTCCATTTCAGAATCCTTCTGCCAGCCATAAATCCTTTCTGTTTCAGAATTCTTCTGCCAGCCATAAATCCTTTCTGTTTCAGAATCCTTCTGCCAGCCATAAATCCTTTCTGTTTCAGAATCCTTCTGCCAGCCATAGATCCTTTCTATTTCAGACCCCCGTCTGCCCTAATTCCATTAAATAACGACTCGGAGTGCAGTTCCCAGTCACACAGCTGGAAATAAAGCATTTGAATAGCCAGGCGAGCCCCAGCCGGAAATGCGAGCTCCTTGAGCTCAGTTCCGACAGGCTGGTATCCCTGATGGAGCTGACGTCATCGCACATGTGATGACATCAGCTCACGAAGCACAAAAAATAAAAAAACAAATCAAAAATAAAAAAAATCGGAAATGAAGGGGTGCTACTCAGGAATTGTGGCACCCCATTATTTGGACCCCAAAACTTGGTAAAAACTGAGTAATTTGGTACGGTTGGGATGTATGATTAGTACACTCCATTAGTACACATACAAGGTTGTTGTGCACTTTAATATAAGGAAAGTGCATTGATAGCTTAAAACCTTTTCTCAGTTTCAGAATGTAATCATCATTCTCCATATATGATAATTATATGTTCTGCAGTGTATCTTAAGGTTAGTTTCTCTGACCATTTTGACTGACTGACTGCAGAGCAGGGTTATAACTATATGGAATTTTGACATGAAATTGTCAGGGTAGTCATTTTAGGAATCCCTTTGTCAAATTGCTGTGTGTCATTGCTCAGTTCCATTTGTTAATGTCAGTTTGCAATCATTCTCATAAATCACATTTTCAATCTGAATTGTACAAGTTCAGTGTCATAATTCAGGTGATTGTGAATCTGATGATGCTATATGAAAAATCTGAGCTCAAACTCTGTTATGGACATTTTGTGAAAAATGTGTTTTAAAAAAGCTTTTGTTTCATGTCTTGCCAGCTTACCTTTAAATTATGTGATTGCTGTACACAGTTATAACTTTTAAATTATTAAATTTTCTGGATAGTCATTTTTTTATGCTTTATTAGCTTTCTACTGGAGCTATCATGCTTGCACTTGGTTAAAGCTGTTTCTTTTAAAGTTATTATTTTTTATTTCTGGACGCTAATACATTTACTGTTTCTTTCTTTTTTGTTTTAATGTGTGTGGAAGTTGATTGCATAATCGTCAGCTGTAGGTCAGAGTTAGTGTTGGGAAAAACAACAGGTGCCATTGAGATTCTGAAGGATGTGCAGGAATTGGGATCTGTGAGTGAATGTGAGGGCTACATGCTTTGTCCTGTACATGGAACATATTTGACGCAGAGACAGCCAACAACCTGTCTGGTTGTTTTTCCTGTCCATTTTATATTATTATTATATATATCATATGGTTGCAGTAGTATTAGTCAAGTTTCCATTTGTTGAATGCTGTTCCTGGTGTCAGACGTTGTCAGACACAGGATCTGTCAAGTTCAGGAATAGTACTATATTAAATATAAGTAAGTGGAAGCAGATAATAATAATGAACATTTTATGTATAACAAAAGTTTTGGCATTGGGGGGAGCTTGTGTGTGGGGGGGGTTTCTTCCTTAATTGTACTATTATAGAAAGAGTCTTTAACACATTAATACATAGGGCTGGGTTTAGGGGCAAGGTTAAGAGTAATGTTTGGGTTAGTACAGATGACTAAGGTATACAGAGGAGTGGAGTCCACTACACAAAAGTGTCTCTTTTCAATGTTGACTTGGAAACGATATTTGGTTAAGCAATTTACTCAGGGTCACAGAAAATACAAATGGACTCTGAAGGGATGAAATCCAGGGGTAATAGAATGAAGCTTCTGAAAGGTATGTAAAACCATACATTTTTACTGTTATTAGGATCATATGATTATAGGAGATTACTAGACTATTAAACCGGAGGTCATTTCAAGCCTAGCCGTTTCATCCCAATGTAATACCATAGAAATGCTAGTCAATACCCAAGACTGCATTTAGTGATAACTGCCCATGTCTTGGAGGGTTGTGGGCACTGTCCCCAGTAAGAATTTATGGTGCCCCATCCACTTGTCCAGGTTCCTCTTGAACAGTGTCATAGAGGTGCTCTTTTTCACACAAATCAGTACCCTATTCCAAAGATGCAGCTGGGAGATAAATCTGTCCCCCCAGCATGTCTTATTTAAGTTGCAGGCCATATTTAGGTCACTGGAACTGATAGCCCTAGTCCCGTTTGATTTACATATTTGCAGCAAGTTCATTAGGTTTTGGTCTGAGATTGCTCTGTGGGACAGGCATAAGTCTCCCCTAAGAAGTCTGTATGATACAAAGTATAGTGACAGGGACTTTAGTCGGACCATGTAAGGCATGTGCTGGAGTCCCTTGATCTTCTTTATTAGAAACCTCTGAGTTATCTCCAATTGCTGTAGGTGCTTTGTACGGTACATGCCGAATGTGGTGTTATACTCAGTTATGAGCCATATTAGTATAGAGGGGTTATAACCTCTTTTGTTTTCGAGGTGATGCCTTTACTAATCAAATATGCCATGTAGAAAGCCTTCCTTACTACAGTATGGTGGTTGAAGTTAAGGTCACAGTAAACTTGTGACCCCAGGGTCCTTAACACTTTGTGGGTACTTAGGGTATTGTTGTTACTATTATTATTATTATTATTACTGTTTTTTCTGTTTTACTGCATTGTGCAGTGTACAAGCCCACATCATGCATTCCTTATAAAAAAATAATTATAAACCTAGTATTGTATTAACAACTCATTAAGAAAGTAAAAACTAATAGAAAAATCTAGCCAAGCTAGTGTTTCCACTGTGTGATTCCTTAAACTTCTTGTATTAGAGGCACATGGGATATATGCAAATGATCCTTTAAGGACATCAGGTATTTCAGCTGAAATACCTGATGTCCTTAAAGGATCATTTGCATATATCCCATGTGTGATGTGCCTCTAATACAAGAAGTTTAAGGAAACACACAGTTGAAACTCTAGCTTGGTTAGATTTATTTTTTTAGTTTTCACTGATTAGTTTGTCTGTTTGACCTTTTAACTCATTAGGAAAGGGAAACACTGACCCTTCCCTTGGGGGGAAACTAAGTGCCTGACTATTCAGTGGCTCTTTGTTGGTCCAGTGGCAGTGGAATTATGGAGGTTCAATCTCCAGACAAGGGTCAGTGTTTTCATTTTTTTGCAAGAATGGTCTTATTACCTTAAACTCACATCTGTGAAGCAGATATTAAGAACTTTCAGATGGAAGAAAGTCTGCTGTTTCAGTTCCTGTTCCAGTCCTTTGTTCATAAACATGTTGATGGTCACTTCATTTTTGTTCTTGAAGTCCTTTGCACACATTTCCTGCCATATGCACTTCTGCAGTCGTCTGGCAAAAAATAATTTTTTTTTAGATTTTTTTTCAGCTCTGTGGCACAGTGACTGTTGTTTCCAAGCCCCCAGAAGGTCATTCATTACTACTGCAATGACAGATTCATCATTAATGATCAGAACTCCATATCCAGCTCCTAAGTGCCAAGCATTGCACCTTCATTGAAAGAAAGGGCTGTATTGTTTGCAGAATGCTTTGTCTGGTGGACTTTCTTTTGAATATTACTACAGTATAACCATAACATCCTGAAGAATGGCCATAAGGCACTGAAGAAATCCAGCTGGCCATCCTTTGATGTGTACTTTTGTGCAGTTACCATAACTACAGCTACTTCCTTCATTCACTTCTGTTCTATCTGGTTAATGGTAATTGTTAATTCAACCTTCAAGGATTTATTTAACATGAAATAATTTTACTAAAGTTGCCATTCATTTTTTTACTTAGATATTTCATACAGTTGTCAGATTTAAAATAATTCCAGATTCCGTTGTTGATGACAGTTTCATTGTTAACCTGACACACCTTGTTAAAATATAAAGGCAACATCAAATATTATACAATTTTAGATAGACGTTAAAATATATTTGACTTTTCACACAAAGCTAAATGTGAACTGAAATATGTAATTACATATATCAGACAAAATTGTGGAAGCATATCTGGAATGAGAAAATTAATGCAACACATCTAATTTTCTCTTTCTTTCACTTTTTGAGTTCCTTATTGTGTGCTTTAACTATTATAAATGCATGCACAAATGGCAATAAATTCTTAATTTTTTTCTGCTTGGTAAATATAAGAACAGTGAATAATATTTATGTATTTATTTTTTAATTTGTTAACTGTGATAGAGCACTGATCCCATTTGATCCATGTCTGTCTCAGCCTTCAGTAAACACAATAGTTACATGACATTATATTCAGAGTGAATGAAAAAGTGCATTATATACACATATTATAAACAAAGTGAATATCATAGCTGGCTTAAAGGAATAAAGGCAATTGATTACTGACATTATATAAAGAGTTAGTAAAAATGCAATATATACATGCATTCTGAATAGAGTGGAATTCAGATTTGGCATGCTGAAAAACATCACAATAAAAATAGAGCCAGAGCAAGGTATGTCAACGGAAGAAGGGAATGAAGAGCTTAAGTTACAAGACCAGAGGATACCTCCCAACCTCTTAGAGCAAGAAATCTGGACAAAGACAAAAATAATGGGGGGCAAAGACCCCAAAACCTAGGGATACATTTTAAATATCACTCTTATAAACATAGAAAGTTGCTAGCCTAACAGGTGGTGTGCTATCATGCATTTTCTGATGGATATGAAGTCGGAAGCTCAAATGTTTTGTCATTATTTAGTGAGTTTTAATGACTTAAGTTCTCTCTGATTTGCTTGAAAACCACAACTTTTATGAGGAACTGACCAAAAACTGGAGGCAAAAAAAAGGACATTCTGCAAAAAAATTCTGTAAAAAATCTCGACAGTTAAGAGGTATGGACCGCAAAGATAGCAGGTGCATTTTCCAAGAGTCGTGAAATGTGTCTGTATTTGTGAAAAGATCTTTAAGAAAAGTAAGAAAATATGAAATTAAGAATTATAGATCAATCAATCAGAGGATCATCATGACTGATATGAAAGTACTAGTAGGGATAGGCTGCAGAACAGGATTGTCATGGTCTATGTAAAGTGGTGATATTCACAATGATTCTCTGTAACACAAGGAAGGCAAATACTGAGAAGTAACTAATAGGCTTATATAAAACTATATGCTCAGAATGGGATGTGACATAAACAGTAGCAAAAACATTAAGAACAGACAGTGCCATAAACACTATTGGAGTATGAGTCATCCCACTGTCCATACCTCTCAACTGTCCAGAATTTTGCAGAATGTCCAGAAATTTGCCTCATAAAATTTGTCTTGAGGGTTCATAAAGTTCACCAACATGGGCAGTAAAGGCCTCAGTAAAAAAGTCCTGTTTTTAAAATATGGCAGTCTGAGATTCAGAGACACGTTAACCACAATGAGGAAAGACCTCATTACTGGCTATTTTACATGCCTCTGAACTACAGTTAACTACAGCAGAGTACAGATCACCACTTCCTGCAGTAGATAACAATGTTGGTAGCCCCATCGTGAAAACGGAGGAACTCCCACACATTCACTCTACCACACACAATACACACATTCAAACACACACACACACACACACCACAGACCTGATACCTGTCCCTGTGCTGTCTGAACACTCCCACTGCCTCCTTCCTGCCCTAGTAAATAATGGAAGTTTTCAGTCAGTCATTAATGCCAGAGATTAGTTTTACATGTCATATCCTTCTGTAAGTGTGCAATTATTCCTGGTGTCCTGTAGTTCCCCCTGATCAAAGTTAAGTTACAGTGTTGTTAAGGCATGAAAATTAAAAAAAAAATCCTTGGTGTCTACTGGTTCCCCCAATCCCCATTAAATTTAAGTGCCATTAAAGCATGTGAATTAAAAAATATATCTATCCGGTGACTAGTGTTATTTGCCCCAATTCCCCATTAAATTTAACTGCCAGTAAGGCATTTGAATTTAAAAAGTTATCTCTGGTGACTAGTGTTATTTCCTCCCCCATCCCCATTCAATTTAATTACCATTAAGGCATATGAATTAAAAAAAGTTATCTCTGGTGACTAGTGGTTTGCCCTCTTTTCCACATTACCTTTAAGTGACTTTAACACATAATCATTTAATAAAAGTTATCCCTAGTGTCTAGTAGTTCCACCATCATCCTCATTAAGTTTACATGACATTATGGCATGAGAATTAAAAAATAACTGTCATGTGTAGTAGTTTCCCCCAATCCCAGTTAAGTTAAAGTGCATTGAGGCACAAGAATTAAAAAAGTTATTACTAGTGTCTAGTGCTATTCCCCCCAATCCCTGTTAAATGTAAGTGCTATTAAAGCATGACTTTCAGGAGCTATCCTTGATGTCTACTGTTTCACCTACATCCCAATCCACATTCTCTCTAAAATCCACTCTGGCATGACATTTATAAGTTATCCTTGGTGTCTAGTGTTGCCCCCCCTAAACAATGTTGTAGGCCTTGCTCATCAGTTTAGTGTTGTGTGGAAGTATGTCAGACATCCCAACCCCCTACTCTCATGAAACAGCCCCCTCCCCATGGCATTCACGGTCACACTTACTCATTCACCCATAAAGACATACACACACACACACACACACACACACACACACACACACACACACACACACACACACACACACACACACACTCACGCGCACACAAAACCTAACCTCTCTCTACCCTTACTCTCAGGCAGACACACAGTCACACATGCAGTCCCTCGCCTACACTCATGCACTCACCTCCTAACACTGCCTTCCCAATAAACTCCCCAGCATTTACCTCTATCACAACAGATGACCACAGCCTTTTGGCCATGATCACTACCAAGAGGTGCAAGGAGAGAGATTCATAGATAAATGCCTTCCTAGAGACAATCCCAGGGGGATAACTGACATATGCCCCTTTTTTGAACTGCCTCTTTAGCATGTAGCATGGCCACATGGACAGCCTGACAAGGTGCTGGAAGTCTTTATGCAAAAGCACCATGTTAGGGCTGTCTCTGAATGCCAAAAGTTTACCACAAGGTGTAAACAAAGTGCACACCTCATTGTAACCTTTTTGGCTCCATCCCTATCTTTTTATGGCAAATCATTGAACAATGAAGTCACTAAGTAATGATAGACCTATGAGTTTCACACTTCATAAAATATATGCATGCTAATTCCAAACCTGTTATTCCATCAACTTTAATAGTTTATATGAGTAATATTTAAAAGCTGTTGCTGATTTTAGGCATTCCCATTATTTTTGGCATTGTGCAGAATTCTTGCTCTGTGATGTTGAGAGGCATGCCATGGCACAGGGACAGGACATACACCTTCACAACTGATGATCCAGGTTCGAGTACTGGCCTTAGCACTAGACCACTGCTGTGACAGCAATGATCATCCCTTTGTGTGCTTATTTGTTCCACAGCAGTGAGTAAAGTGTGGGTTCCGAATGCACATCTTATTAATGACACTGAAAATAAGGAATGTAGTAAAAGCAGTTAGCTGTTAGTGGCTGCAACACTGAGGAAGTGACATCCGCTTGTGGAGCCCACTACCATACCCACCACCTGAGAAACTGCACACAGGGAGTGTACACACATAAAGACTCCCCAGAGTCTGCTCATCTGTAAAACCCATGATTACTCTCACTGGAGGGAAAAAGTAGCTTGAAGTATGGCAGAGGTTCAAAGACACCAATAAGTAAGAAATGAAATAGTGTTGGCATAGACACAGTGCATATTTTTCCCCATTCTGCATGTAGGCTATAATGCTTCCATTAAACAAAGAATGTGATGACAAGTAAGGACGGCTTATCACACCTTGTTTCTCCTATTTCCCTACCAGTTGGATAAGATGAAGATTGTTCTTAACTAACAGATTAATTCTTTTTTGTTTTTTTTTTCACCCCTTGACAAACAAGCACCTTATTCCTATTCTATCCATTCTTACAATCAGCTACTGCTTTGACCCTATTTAATCTCTAGGGAGGCAATTATATCCATTATATTCATCAGCTATCCAGATATGAAATAATATGTCTTTGTACCTCCATGTGCCATCTACCCTGTAAACACAACTTAAGAACTCATTCTCAAATATCAATAACTTCAGCTTAAATTCTTTTGTGATTTAAATGCCTCTTTAACATCAGGTCCTTAGCTTCTTTTCTTCCCAGATATCTATTTGTGAAAGACCGTACCTGATTGAATTATGAATTCTCTTCATTTTCTTAACAGTTTATATCCTGTGCCTGCTTTGCCTTCTTTAATCAAGCCTATACATGTTAAACCCTTTCAATCCTTCTTTGTATAGTCTCTGTACAACCAATGCATTCTTTTTCTTTTTACTTTTAAATTACCCCTATTCTATATCTTTATGATGTTTATGAGGTCTACGGAACTGCACGCAATATTCCAGGCAGGATTTTACCAAGTGTTTACACAGAAGGACAACTGTCTTCTAAGACTATTGTTGCTTGTTGTACATTTCATTATTTAAAACCCTTTACTGCTGCTTTCTCACATTGCTTACTTGTAGGTTATCATATAAACACTCTACATCATTTTTTTTGTTGTCACTATTTCTGCTCCAGTGGTGTACTTCTTTCCTAAGTTGCTGGTCCCAAGATGTATTATTTCATTTTTTAACTGGTTTAAGCTGTCATAGCACATTGCTTCTCATTTTTTCCAATTCTCTTCTCATCCTTTTCACATCTGTGAAATACACTATTTCATCAGCCCTTTTGCATAGCTTTATGTTATCAGCAAATTTTTCATTCCACATGTTTGGAATGCCACTTAAGAAGAAATTGAAAAAATGGCCCAAGTAGTTACCCCCTGCTGTAACTCATTTGTTATCTTCCTTTCATCAGGATGGACTCCATGAACTGTGATTCACTACAACCTGTTATCTAACCAAGATTTTATCAGTGCTGCTATTCTACAATTCATTTATGCCTATGAAATAGTTCTTTTAGGTTTGTGTAGCATGCCCTTTCTGTCATGAGTTTGTATTGCCACAATACAACTGATGCTTTGAATACCAGATATTAAAAAAATCTTTATTTCAGCATGATTCCATAATTTTCTTTTCCAACAAGTATATCAGAGATATTAATAATTTCCACTCTGCCTTGATCATATCCTGTTCCTTGAAAGCATACTTGCATCCCATCATTTACTAGAAACAGTTAGCTAGTGGTATTATCATTTCTCCCTTAACTTCTCAAAAAAATCACAGATGATTTCCATGAGACCATAACGATTTGTGCATCCTTTCATGAATGAACCAGAAGCAATCCCAATTATTCTGATATTGTCACCAGAATAAGTATGTTAAATTGTTTCCTTCAATCAGAGACATTAAGTATAAGTATACATCTGAAAGTCTGTTAGTTTAATTTTTTGGCATTATCCATGCTAATTATTTTTAATTTCACCTTCTTTGTAATTATTTGTTCAATGGTGTAACTGTAAAATGTTTCACTTCTATTCTTGACTGCAGTTGCTAGGTTTTCCTTAGTTGGGATTCTGCTTTTTTGTCTGCCATTGTTTCTTCTTCTTGAGTTTGTCCCGTTCTCTGCTTCCATCTGTTTCCTTCTATATTTCCTAAATGGACTTCCATAACCTTCACAAACAAATAAAACACACCGACAGGAAAAGAAGAAATGACCGCAGAACAATTTGCATTGTAAATAAAGTATTTATTGTGCCAGAGTAAGCATAAAAATCCTTTTAAGCATAACTTGTTATAAACACAACTTTTCGTTCTCAGTAAAAAACTTACTGGGACTTCAGAACTAAAAGAACACCACATCAAACAGTGTAATTTAAGCTGTTAACATATCATATGATCAAACAATTAAGTCCTTAAAGGTACATCCTTTAAAATCATCACATTTGTGAAAATTCGTATAAAAGTAATGTTAAAATAAAAATAAAGTGTAATTAAAATCTCAATAAGACGCAATGTATCTTTGTATACAAACTTAAAAAAATTTTAGCATTTTTGATATAAAAGTGCATTAATATAAACATTGGACTCAAAGCTTAGCTGCTCTTTGTTTAAGTACTGGAATCAAGGACACACAGTCATTCAGTCCAGGAGGATGCAAGTCTAAAATCCATGGCACAATAACATAACATTTTAACAGGACTTAAGTGTTTTAGCTAAGGTCTTTAAATCTATATTAGTAATTTCAGAACATAGTTGCACTGAATCTTTCTGTATAAGTGGTGTAACGGTTGGTATTAAAATAGTGAAGGTGTAACTGATTTGGTGGCGAACAACAATGGTGTTACAAATAACAACACAGTTCACACGAACAATGAGTTGGTTAGAGACAACAACACCAATAGCACAAATAACTGTGTGGCAAACAGTTATGCACAAGCTGTTTCTTCAAACGACTCTTCTCTTGTTGGGAACAACAATGGCCATTTTATAATGGACAAAATGGGGAACAAAAGGACCCCCAAATGGTCGAATGCGACCCAAACAAAAGGGAAGGGAAGGGGGAGGGCAAAAAGAAATGGTAATGGAAAACAGTGACCAATTTTTTGGCATTGAAGTTTTAAATCTATCAAATATTGCATTGTCTGATAACACTGTTTCAGTATTGAAAAGGGGTTTTTCTTTTATACCTAATTGCAAAATGAATATTGGTAAAGTCATTATTGATTTTAGACTATATTTAAGGAAATTAAATTTGAAATACATTTTGCATGATGTTTTGCAAGAAAAGAGTGATAGTAATATCTGTAATTATTCTAGGCCAAAAAAAGCTAGTACTTTTAACCCTCCATTACAAGCTACCTTACAGGTTTTTCAGGATATGTGTGAAGCTGAATTTAGAAAGATAAACTTTTAACCTGATGTATACAACTTAAATAAAGGAGAACATGAGGCCTTGTTTACTTTGAGTAAAAACAAAGAAGTTAGAATTATGAAGGCAGATAAGGGAGGTAAAGCAGTGGTTATGAATAGTAATTATACTAAATCTATTTTTGATCTCTTACAAGATGAAACTACTTATAAAATAGTTAACTTTGGAGAAATAAAGAATAGTTTTGGTAGATTGGACATGTTGCTATTTGACTTATACTGCCAAGGAGAACTGGATGTAGAAAGTTATGATTATTTACAAGTTAACTGCCCAAAGATGGCAGTATTTTTTGGTATTCCGAAAGTTCAGAGTAACATGGTTAATCCACCTTTTAGACCTATCATTTCAGCAAGAGCGTCTAAAACAGAGTCCATTTCAGTATGGCTTGATTACATTCTTAACCCTATAGTGCAAAAGTCCAAACATTATTTGAGAGACTCTTGGCATTTATTGGAAGAATAGAAAAAGTTTGGAGTCCCACAGGGACATTTTTGTTTCACTTCACTGGATGTGAAATCATTATATACATCCACTGATCAGGAAACAGGTTTAGAATATCCAAGGGAATATCTTACACAAGGAACAGATTTTAGTAATACAAAAATTAATACAATATGTTCATTAATGGAGTTAGTATTGGACAATAATTTTTTCAGGTTCAATGATCAACTTTTCAAACAAATATCTGGAGTAGCTATAGGGTCAAGGGTAGCCCCAGCTTTTACCAATTTAGTAATGGCAAACTGGGAGAATAAGTTTTTGGCAGAAAATTCCTTTAACAAAGAAATTAAATTGTATTTTCATTAGATTGATGATTAGTTTTTTGTTTGGCAAGGAGATGAAATAAGATTTAATTAATTTGTTAATTATTTAAACAACACCACAGAATTCTTAAAATTTAGTGTGAGTGGTTATGGTGAAACAATCAGTTTTTTGGACATACAGTTGTCATACAATTCAGTAAGTAATTGTTTCACAAGTAGGATCTTTAGAAAATCAGTTTTTGCTAATCAGTATTTACACAAAGAAAGTTTACATCTACCCCACATGAAGAAGGGGGTTGTAAAGGGACAGATCATTAGGTTGAGTCATCTCACTTCGGATGAAAAAGTATTCTTGGAAGAACTAAACATTTTTAAGATCTATGTTTATTTACAGGGGATATGATGAATTATGGTTGAAAAAAATAGAGAAAGAAGTACTTAAATTGAGATGTGGGGTAGCACTACCTATTTTAGCAAAGACTGATATTAATATTGATTCACTTTATAATGAGGTTCAGTTTAACAACAAAGTCATAGAATATTTTTGTGCTTTTTCTTCGCCAATAGACAACGAAATGTGGTTTATTAGAGATATTATTACACAAAATTGGAAAATTATTTTGGGTAACAAAGACTCAGTTAAATATACAGGAGCTCAACCGAGCTTTACCTATAAGAAGGTAACAAATATTAAGAAAATGTTAGAACAAGGACAGGTCCAACAGAGTTCTGACACCAGGAGGATTAAGACAACAGGGACTTTTGCTTGTAACCATTGTAGACAATGTAGGTTTATCGCTAACACATCTTTTGTTAAACTGAAACATGTTAAAAAAACTTTTTGGGGCAAAGATCATTTTACTTGTGAAAGTGATTTTGTAGTTTACACTGCAACATGTTCATCATGTCCCAGTTATTACATAGGCAAAACTAGTAGATGTCTTAAACATAGAATTTATGAACACCAGTTAGCCATAAAGAAAAAAGATGGTAACAATTCCCTGGCCAGACATGCACAAATTTGTCTTGATCACAAAAAATTTCATTTTTTTGTGATAGATTATGTAAGGAAGCAGGATTTTAGTGGGGATATTAACAACTTGTTAGAATGTTAAGAAGCCTTTTGGCAGTTGTATTTAGGAGCCGATAGGGCACCCAGTCTGAATGAGACTATAAATTTAAAATGTTTTTTTGTCATCTCGATAATGTTTATAGGATGACTATTTTAAATGGTCATTATTATGACGTTATATGTGTACAAGTGTTTACAGAAGTAGATAGGAAGGATACAATATTGTATTTTAAATTGATTTTTATATATAGAGGGAAATTGATACTATCATTTTAAATGATTGTCATGTGACTTATGAATCAAAGTATAAAATGCTTGTGGGTAATGAGTTCATTGTTTCTGAAGAAGTTCACATTGTAAAAGTTCCATTACACAGAGAAAGAAAGATAAATGCTTTCATTTATTGATCTGATTTTAAATTCATTTTAACAGCCTGTATCTGCTATAGCTCAGATCTTGAAGCCTGTATTAGTAACTGATGCATATACTTGTACTGCAGTTTGCTATTTAATGAGCTAACTGTTGGTATTAAACCCTAGTTTCATTCTTATGTACTTTGTGTGTGTCAGACTAGTTCAGGACTAGTCTTTGCATTAAGGCAGTTCCAGGCCAGTCAGCTTGGAGCTACGGGTATAAATAGTTTTTCTCTCCCACCCACTGTGTTGTAGCTGTGCTATTAAACCGACTTTATCTGTTGTTGTCTGCCCCTTATGATAATTAATGAAAGTTATTTTTTTTCTAGTAACTGCATAATCAAAGGGTGGTGCGGTGGTGTGGTTAGTGTTGCTGCCTCATAGCAAGAGTCTGCATATCCTCCTTGTGTTTGCATGGGTTTCCTCTCACATTCCAAAGACATGCGGTAGGTGGATTGGCCATAGGTGTGAGTATGGTGTGCCTGATCCCATGTGTATACATGGGGGAGGGTTGGGCACTGGGCTAGCAACCTGACCCTGTAAAAACCGTAACTGCTATGGAAGCAACAAGTGCTGGAGACTGCTCGTTGCCTGATGTGCTGACTGCCACATTAACACATGGATGGCATAATCAAATATTACTTTTTACATTATCTTGATTTGAGTATGCATATTTAGAATGAATTCAATCTAGCCTTTATAAATTAAGGAAGGGATTACATCTGTGATTCCAACTGATACTATAGACAAACCTATATGTGCTACATTCAGCAGAAAATGTATTTTGTTTTAAAATATTACAACATGCCTCCCTACCCCTTTTCTACAGATGAATTGTGAGTTACATGTTTGCTCCAAACCAAATCTGCTGTGCTATCTGCTGATTGCCACTCATCCATTTAAAGTTCCAACTCCTTCTGCTAAGCATATATTTCATTGTTTATAACATCTGGTGCAGTGTCTGCATTATTTCCCTCCCTTTCACAGGAGCACACAGCTGACATTTACATCTTCCACACTGATGGGCACCTTGAACATCTGAATAAAGTCAAATCTAAAGGGACGACTGAACAATGTGAGTGCCCAAAGAAATATACTGCTCAGGTGTGCTACTTATGCTGCTGTTGTACACTCCGTCGAACTAATGGCAAGAGGTACAGAGTAAATGAAAAGTGATGAAATGTGTCTCTAAATTATGTGGTCATGCATGAAATACACGTAAGTGCTATAAGCAGTTGCCACATGCCAATCACCAAGACATTCATAACCATCCTTGTATTCTGCAGTAAAGTATATGAATTTGTGAACTGAGTCTGTTTTCAAGCTGAAATCTACCTGAAGGAATATAACTCTCAGCATCAGGACCAGGCATCCAACAACAATGCACAGCAACAAGCAACTTATGTGAATTGCTATCATCTGGAACTAATTAAGTAATTATAAACTGGAGAGGTATCCATACTGGGAGAAATGGCTAATGTATCATGCAATTATTCCATAAACCTTTGTGCATGGGTGTGGTGATACCCTACATAAATACAGTATAGTTAAACCCTGAGGTTATGGCCTGGAACAAAAGTAACAGATGAGGCACAGTCTACAGTTGAGATTATTATCCTTATTAAGCAGGGCATCTACCCTAATGAGTCCATACTGAGTCTGATTTAAAGGGATGTGCACATCTTAGGCTGCTGTACATATAACGTCCATATATATTAGAAATTATCTACTCATGAAGTTCTGTATCAGAAATACAGACAGACTGAAATGTCCAGATCACGCAAATATGTTAAGGTGAAATACAAAACTGAATGTGTAGCCACTGAGGGATGGGGTATCACAAATACCAGGGTATACATCTCAATTGTCCAGATTTTTGCAGAATGTCCAGATTCTTGCCTCATATTTTTGGTCTGTTCATTGTAAAATTTGTGCCTTTCTGGCAAATCACCAGGGACTGAAGTCAGTTAATAATAACATGCATTAGAGTGTCAGACTTCATATCCTTCAGGAAAGGCATGCAAATACAAATCCTGTTATTCTAACAACGTTTTAAGTTAATATGAGCAATATTTAAAATCTTTTAATATTTGTGGGCCTTTGTCCCCCCAATTATTTTAGGCTTTGTCAAGATTTCTTCTTCTAAGAAGTTGAGAGGTATGTACCAGAGGTTCAGACTGACATGCAAACATACTCAAAACTCGACTATGTTTCCTTCAACCAAGCAACGAGCCAACAATTCGAAACAAAATATGTGATGAAACAATCACAAAAAGAGATAATTATACCATTATTCTTACTTTCCCTGACTTTGAAACTGAACCACTACAACAGACAAATGAAAATCAGTGCTCATCCAGTCTGAAGTATATCATATCTCTTTTACTGATGATTAACGGCAAAAATCCAACTTGTTTACTATCCATATCCATTACATACCAACAGGTCCTTTACCCTATAACATACACAGACACGCTGTTGCATACACACACACACACACACACACACACACACACACACACTTACACGTCTTCAGAAAACTAGGTCTCTCACTCTGCAATAAATAAATGAAACACTTACTAAACAACAAATCTTTTCCAAATGAAGAATAAAGCAAATGCAGATAAATTGCCAGCACTAATACCTTGGCTGTACAAATGTTAGTATTTATCTGACTCAGTTCAGCAACATCAAAGCAGCAATCTAACAAGACACAAACTTTTATTGGCAGAATACTCGGCTCCTCATTTTCTATTTTATTTTATTTTTGATTTTTTAACTGATTCCATTAGACCTATTTCATTATCAGCCCACTTGTAGACACAAGAGATACATGACATTATTCACAGAGCGAACAATAAGACATTAAATTAACACCTGGGAAAAGCAAATAAGAATTTCTAAAATAAATTCAACCATGGTTATTACTCACATGAAGTGTGTTGCATGCAAGTCTGGTTAAAGTGGTGAACGGTGCTAAAAGGCCATTTTAAACCTAGCAAAAACTCAAGGTCAGACTCAAACTCTATACCTTGTATCTATAAGGTAAAAACTTTAACTATTATGCCAAACTCCCCATATATAGTATATGAAGAAAAGGGAAAAGAGAAATACAGAGCTAGGAAGCTTGGTTATATTTAATGAGAATCATTCTAAACTCTTTGAAAGAACAGAGAAAAATAAACAATTTATGAATAGTTCTAAGGTCACTACATGACATTAAATATGTATTTGAAATTATATAATTGTATAGAACTTAAAAAAACAAGGAAAGTAATGAATATATAATAAAATGAATAAATAATGACACAACTAATTAAGTAAAGCTATGCCCAGATTGGCTCACTGTATTTAGGCACTACTAGCACAGCATAATTGAAATGAAATGTTTCTACTCAACAAGTAAGCAATAATGTGTCAGGGTGTGTGTTAATTTGTAATTAACACCCGTCCAGGGGTGTTATGGGGCCCGATGCTGCAGGTAATGGCAGCCATTCGGTTTTTTTTTTGCAGTCTGAGCTCCCATGGCAGCTTGATATGCTGCCGTGAAGCTGCAGACTCATTTTTCAGCTGGCATTACTTGTACATTGACGTTCGTTCTGTAGTCAGGGTGCAGATGTGCAGTCTGCTCAATCTCTAAATGTATTTAACTTACAAACTTTGACACAATAAGGATCTGTCTGTCAAAAGCAATAACAGTGATACATCTTTCAGAAAAATTCCCTAATAAACTTCTTATATTATTAACTGGTTTTAATAAAGGTTAAAGACTTGTAGCATTAATGGAATAGTTTACTCTTTGCCACAGTCTGTGAATATACAAATAAATACATGCATATATGTATGCTATACAGCTTACACTTTGTCATTAATGTTTGTCAGTTTGTGAAGTTTCTATATTTTGTATTTTTACATTGTATTGCACACTGGCCTACGTGCTTAACTAAACTGATTTAATCTGATAATGCTGCCATCTTCTTGCATCTTTGCCTTTGATAAAGGCCAGTTGTGAACAACCATAGTAATTTGGATTTAACATAACTAAAAACAAAAGTTATTCTTTTTACAAAAACTGATACAAGTCTTGTGTGTAGAAGTTAATTTGAAAATGTTACTTGATTTCAGCTTCTTCCTGACCCTGATGATGACAAAACCATAATCAAACAACTAACTTTTAGTTTCTTTCAACGGTCACAAACAAGAAAGCAGCTCTAGTTACAGACTATAGGACTAACTGAGTAGAACATAAGAGATGGGAATATTTCAGAGTTCAAAAGGTAGGAGTATGATTTTGAAATGACAAGCAATATGTAAAGCAATAATGTTTAACAGGGTGGGCATCCCTAGGAAATACCAGACTATCCAAGGCTTGATGCGTGCAACGTCAGGCCTCTCCATCCTGGACGGTCCATTATTTTCCTGCCAGGCACACCATGGAAGACACTGCATTTAGAAAATGTCCTGTGCATGTGATTTTATTTAGATTTTGTATTTTTTATTCTGAAGGAAAAAGCAGTCCCTAGTAAAATGTTAACCGTAAAATATACATATTTTTACATCTTTAACTTTCCCATCCTTCTAAGCATCTTCTTGCATCTAATGCTCTGATCCTCATTCTTTACCTTACTCCTACCCGATGTATATAAAAAAAACAGTTTGCAATCTACCACTTTTAGTACGTTTTATTATTGTATCTACCACTCTGTACTTATTTTGTATTTATTATTGTATGTATCACTCTGTACTCATTTTGAATTCAATTATTATTAATGTGTGCTTTAATACCTGTTTTTATCTTGTTCATGTAAATTATCTTAGCTTTCATGTATCATTTGTAGATTTTCTCCCCGGGCCTCCACTGAAAATGGCTTCCTGACCCATTTGGGCTTTCCCGGTAAACAAATGTTAAATTAATTAATTAATTAATTAATTAATTAATTAATTAATTAATTAATTAAATGATTTACAAAACAATTACACCATTTTTTTTATTCTGACATAACAACCACTTCCTCATTTAGCACTTCTAAATTGTTACTGAACCAGCCTCCCACCCTACTAATCAATACTATGGCCTTTAATGGGACTTTCATGAATTTAACGCCCTAGACACACATCAAACCACAGTTCTGACAAATCCAAACGACATTTTAAATGCCCAGCTTTGCAGGACTCCAAGAAATTACCCAGATAGAATGAATATAAATTTTGATGTAGCAAACAATACCTTAAAGTTGTTACTGTTGAGAAATGTGCTGCTTTTGCCAGTATTTATGGGACAATTGTCTTTTTTAAATGATATTTCTCAGTTTTCATACTTTGTTTCTTTTTATTGTAAACTTTTTTTTTGTTTTAGTTGTGCTTTTACCTTCACTCTGAGCTGTAGTTTCAGTGTACAGTTTTTTATGCCTTGTTAATCATAAAGCATGATTGCAGGTATTATTACTAAGTTTATATTAATACATAATTGAAGAAAAGAGTTAGTCGTATTTCTGAAGCCACTGTCAGGTTCATCACTGACAGTGCACATGGCAAGCCAGGGTTGGAAATGAGTTCTCTCTAGCTGATGTAGTGCTCACATGTGTTTCAAGATGTCTGAAGTAACATGAAGTGAGAAAGGTGAGTGCTAATGCTCACCTGTGTGTTACTGTTTACACAGCAGTTTACGTGAACATGCTGTCTGCTGATACTGCAGCTCTTGGTGTTTATGTTTTCTTTGCTGGGTATTTTCCTGGTCTGCTTCTTTCTATTATGCAGGTTCTGCTGAGTCTGAAATTGTTTTTAATGATTTTACTTTTGATGGTACTGAATGCTGTTGGATGTTTTAATGGAGCAGGCAATATTCACTATTAACAGTCAAGAAATGTTTTTGCTTGTTTGTTTAGCTGCTTGGTACTTTTCCTGTTTCGCCAACCCTCATTCCTGAGACTAGCACCATAGATGGTGTGGCAGGATGGGAAGAGGAACAGAGTATGCATCTGGTAAATTAAAAGAAGTCACTACTTACAACAGGTCTTTTTGGTATTTCCTAACCATCCCTGGTATGGTGAGCTACATAAATTAGGAAGACATGCAATGGCACCTCAAGAAAGACACCCCTACTCCCATAAGTAGTAGCACTTCCCTTAGTGCCCACCCTTTTATTCATGGCTCCAGTATCACTACCAGAAGACATGACCATGGCATACCCCTTAGCAAATCCATCCCTCTGAGATGGGTAACTAATCGTCAGCTGTTCACTTGCACTCACTCTGCCTGGATCCTTCAGAACCCAAACAGTTAACTTAGCTTGGAGCATCTGGGATGTAGCCAGAACTTCACCTCTCTCTATGACCTGTAGCTGGGCAACACCACATTCATTCATTCCCTCATTCTCTAACTGTTTAATCCAAGCTAGGGTCACAGATGAGCGGGATCCTAACCTAGCCCTCCCCGGGCACAAGGCAGAAGTGTTAATTTACTAATGGTGCACCAAATCATCAAAGAGTGCACACACTTACACAATGCATGCATGCAGATAGGCAGTACGAATACCATTTCATCTACAGAATGTTTTGGGATGTGGAAGAAAAGCAAAACAACAAGCAAAAATCAACATGGGGACAGGAAGGACATGCAGACTCTACACAGAAGGCCACTCTTAGAGTCAAACTGGAGAACCAAGTACTTTCGTGGCAGCAATGCTAACTGCTGCCTTACTTCTAAAACACTTGTTACTTAAAATTTCAGCTGGACACTAAAACGACTTTAATTAAGGAAAACAAAAATTGTTGCACAATCAAAACATGATTCTGTAATAATTTACACGGATCCTCTGGTATGTAGTATAAGCAGGAAACAAGCATAATGTGTACTTGTTTACAAGGAAAAATGACTGACAATACTAAGAAAAAGTAGTAAAAAATGCAAATAATCAGGGAAAAGTATGTCACAATCACTTATGATGACAGCAGCGGTGAGAACATCTATGACATTATTAGACTTGTTACAAATTAATGGAAACAGCAAAATGAGTGAGACAGAGTAAAGGTAAGTAGCTCTTTCAATCATTTTAAAAATATTTAGGACACTCTTTAATATACTACATATCTGCATGTGCTTGTATTTCTAAAGAACTGCTGCATATATGTGATGTCTAACTGCACAATGCTTTTGTTAAAATGCACAAACATCCTTTGTACTTCCTTTATTTAAAATACTTGTGCACTATAAGACTCCTGAGCTTTCATGGAATAATGCAAGATTAATTACTTTTTTTCAAACTGTGTGTGGACTAATATTGCTACATACTGAAGTGTGCCAGCTTGTTCTGCATGTGAATTGTTTTTACTACTGTTTTTGCTACTTTTCTGAAGAAAAAAAAAAAAAAATTCTGCTTTTACTGTATTTGTATTTCTTCCTAATTTATTTTGCTTTTGCGTCATCTTAAAAGTACTCAGTTGTATTTATTACTTCTTGGTGCAACTCATTCTAAGCCTTTTAGTTTAAGCACTTGGGCTTCAGACCAATTGTTTTACATTAAGAAGGTTTGTGGTTTGCACTGTAGTGGCAGGACAGGTAGCTTACATCCTTCTAAGTTGGGAACTGCTGATTGAGGGCTCAGTGTCAGTTATTCTAAAAGTGTATTAATTCTGGTTTAAGCACTTGGGCTTCAGGCCAGTTATTTTACATTAAAAGGGTTCGTGGTCTGCACTCTTGTGGGAGGAGAGGCTGGACTCTGCCCTTCTGAGCTGGGAATTTCTGGTTAAAAGTTTATAGTGCCTGCATATTTGAACTGCTTCTTACTGAAATTGGTACACCTTGTTTGTTTTAGCGTAGACTAGATCCAGGCCTGCTGAATCTAGTTTGTTTGTATAACTTAAGCACTATTCCAGGCATTCTTCAAAGTATTCAATTGTATTTATTACTGCTTGGTAGTAACTTGATTAAATTGTAGCTATCATTCTAAGTCTTTTGGATTAAGCACTTGGGCTTCAGACCCGTTGTTTTACATTAGGAAGGTTTGTGGCCTGCACTGTGGTGGCAGGACAGGTGGCTTACATCCTTCTAAGTTGGGAACTGCTGATTGCGGGCTCAGTGTCTGTTATTCTAAAAGTGTATTAGTTCTCGTTTAAGCACTTGGGCTTCAGGCCAGTTATTTTACATTAAGAAGGTTTGTGGTCTGCACTCTTGTGGGAGGAGAGGCTGGACTCTGCCCTTCTGAGCTGGGAATTTCTGGTTAAAGGCTTATAGTGCCTGCATATTTCAACTGTTTCTTACTGTAATTGGTACACCTTGTTTGCTGTAGTCCTCTCTTAAACCCTAGTTGCCTCGTGGTTTTGGCATCCTTTCAGGCTTGTTGGCTGTTGGTAAAGCACCCACCAAGAGGAGAAAATGCTGAGAGAATAAAGGAGCCACTTTTGAGATTTTAAGTATTTTTCCTCTGTTTATTTGCTAAGTTTTTCTGCATAGTTGCCTAGTTTGAGCATTTTCTGGCTTGTTAAACTTGATTTCTGCATTAGTAGCTGTATTTAGAGCACAACCAAAAGCTATTTACTGAATTTCCTGTTTGCACTTAATTTTAAAATCGTTTTTTTCTCAAAACTTGCATATTTTCTGTCTTTGGCCTAGCACTCTTGTGTGGGGTCATTTACTGTACTCCAAAAAAAAAAAAAAGCTCAGCACTTGTCTTAAAAGCATCTTCTTTTCAGGTTTAGCACTTCTGTATTATACAAAGTCCCTCACTAGCGAACCCCCCCCAGGAGTACCCACTTCCTTACTAAGTCCTCTCTTATTCAGTTACACCCCTAACTTCTTAATTTCTCTAGCATGTCGAAGGGCCAGATGCTGGCGTCCTCCCCTGTCCAGTTGGTGAATCTGGGAATATTGAGGCAATGTTACAATTGCCTCATGTACACAGACAACCCTCTCCTCCTCCCACATAACACAAATACTTGCGAGAGATGCAGCTATTTGGCCAAACTGGAGGCTGAGCTCTCTCAACTCAGGACTGGCAAGACCAGACAGGAGGAGAAGGCAACTACACACACCACAAAACCAGTCTCACATAAAGCTATCACAACAATGAATCAAACACATAAACACACTAAGACGTACTCGGAGGCTCTGAGCAAAAATTTACCTAAACAGCAGAGGCCTCCAAAGCAGACACCCAAGCAACTGCCACCTCATGACACACCACAGTCTACACATAAACCACAAAATCAGTGTGCAAAGCAGTCACAGCCCTTAAGGCCAAATACAACACCAAACATATTTGTCATAGGTGACTCCATAGTCAGACACACTGACGTCCCACTCACCAGGCTGAATAAGGAGAGGATCACAGTAAGCTGCCTATCGGGCACTAGAATCTGCCACATAACACAAGCACTCAAGTCACTCCACAGCAAGTACAAATATGACACAGTCATTGTTCATGCTGGTGTGAACGACCTGAGACGTACCTCCCTGGACTACATGAAAAGAGACATAGAGGAGCTCTCTGATTATGTAGCCCAGGCAGGTATGACCCTGACCCTGAGCAGTATCCTTCCTTCACCAAGAATGATGCCACAACATAGAGACAAGATGATCAGCTTTAACAATTGGCTTAATTTCTGGTGTCATTCAAAGGGGATCCAGTGTCTGTCTGCCTGGGATGATATGCTTGACAAGCCACGCTGCTTTGCAAGAGACGGCTTGCACCTGTCACCCCTGGGATTCCGGATATTGGCTAAGGCTCTTGCCACCCCATAGTGCCTTTTTTAGGCAAGGCTCAAATTCTAAACCTACCACCATAGAAAACAAAAATGGGAAGAAACTAAGGGCAATGCTGCTCAATGCCAGAAGTCTAAATCTCAAAATGCACGCACTCGAGGCCCTTCTCAGTATGGAGAACATTGATGTCTGTGCTGTAACTGAAACCTGGTTCAAGGCTCCTGAGAGCACCCCGGCACTATCAGGTTTTACCTCATATCATGCGTTCCGGCCCCAAAACCCGGACCACACCACATATCCATATTCATCAAGGATACCCACACCTCCAGGTTGGTGGCAACGCACGAAGCATCGGAAACCATCCAGGTGCAATTAACAATAGGCAAAACTGCTCTACAATTTGTAGCATGCTACAGGCCACCCTCTCAAACTCAGGAACCCCACACAGCCTTCCTGAAGACACTGGAGGGTATAAATGTATCTCCAAACACCATTATATTGGGTGACTTCAACTACCCAAATATAGACTGGGAACATTACTCAAGCCCCAACTTTTTAGCCCAAAGGTTCCTGGAGTTCATAAATTCAAATGCCATGGAACAACTAGTCACCGTTCCCACAAGAGGAGAAAATATACTAGATCTCATCATCACAAACATGGGGACAAAATGCTCCACACAGGAAGTATATCCCTCATTGGTGAGATCAGATCATAAACTAATCTCACTGGAAATTCACATCCCGCCCCCACCCCAAACAAAAAAGACCACAGTGAAGAACTTCTCTAAAGCAAACTTCACACTACTCAAGACTGGTGTGGTATCCTTCAAGGCCCCCGAGCCAGTGGAAACCACAACCCCAGCTGCGGAAGCCCTTACAAATGCCTTCTACGAACATCTCCAGGACTGCATGGATCAGGCAATCCCTAATAAAACCAAGACTCTTTCCACCAAGGGCAAACGTCCAGTCTGGTGGACCCCAGCCATAAACAAACTTTACAATAAGAGGAGAAAGCTGTTACATGATAGAGCAAAATCCATAAAAGAGAAGACACCCTTGATCATTATTAGTAAAAAAATACGAGCACTCATAAAATCATCCAAGGCCAACTTTGAGAGAAAAATTGCCATAGATTCAAAAGACAATCATAAGGCCTTCTTCAGCTATGTTAGAAACCTGGGTGGAATCTCCCAGATATGCTCAGAATTAGTCCAAAATGATACAAAAATCACTGAACCCACAGACATTGCCAACATACTGGTGGACAGGTTCAGTGCAAACTTCACCCTCCTCTCCCCCCCAAAAGGAGAGATAACTATCCCAGCGGAGTGTAGCCTCCCAGACATCTCAAATGCGCAGGTAAAAGCTGCTCTCTCTAAAGCTAAAAACACAGCATCAATGGGATCGGATGGTGTCCCCGGCTGTGTGCTACACGAACTCAATGAGGAACTAAACCCGCACATAAGGCAGCTGTTTAATCTTAGCCTTACCACAGGATACATACCCAAGGAGTGGCGTACGGCAACTGTGGTCCCACTCCACAAAGGCGGTGCCTCTACGGACCCTGGTAATTACCGCCCCATAAGCTTAACAAGCCTGGTCTGCAAAGCTATGGAGAGGATCATAATGGAACTCATAAACAAAGACATAGGAGACTTGCAGACATTGGACCCGACCCAGTTTGGCTTTGTCAAGGGCAGATCATGCCTTTTGAACTTGGTCGACTTCTTCAAAACAGTCACCAAGGCCATTGATGCGGGAAAGGCAATCCATACAGCCTACCTTGACCTTGCAAAAGCTTTCGACACAATACCCCACTCGGGTATTATAGAGAAACTTACCAGCTTAAATGTAAACCCATATGTCACAAGATGGGTTGCAAACTGGCTAAAGGACAGAACCCACAGGGTCAGAGTTGCTGGCACCATGTCAGACTCCAAGCCGGTCACAAGTGGTGTCCCACAGGGCTCAGTCCTTGGCCCCCTGTTGTTCGGCATCTACTTCTCAGAAGTACAGGCAAACATAGGAGGACTATGGCTGACAAAGTTTGCAGATGACTGCAAACTGGGCCATAGTGGAAAGTACATCGGACACAGATATCCTTCAGAGGGGTCTCACGGAAACTGATAGCTGGTGCCAGAGCCATGGCCTGAAGTTAAATGCCAAAAATGTATAGTCATACCCTTCGGGAAAAACAAGGTAACCCCAAGCTACCATATAGGTGGCAATCCACTAAGCACAGAAGAGGTTATCAGGGACCTGGGGACCCAGGTTGACAGTGGCCTTTCTTTGACACTCACATTGCTAAAGTGGTTAGAAAGACCTTCTACATTGCCCACCTGATCATGAAGGGATTCACATCCAGATCAAGTGAGGTCATTGTTCCCCTGTACTCTTCACTTATCAGACCAATGATCGAGCACAATGCCCCATTCGGGATGTATCTCACCCGACACCTGCAGCAATTGGAGAGACCCCAAAAGTTCCTCACCAAAAGGATAAAGGGATTCCAAAATCTGTCATATGCTGCCAGACTGAAGAAACTCCAGCTCTATTCAGTCGCATACCGTCTGCTCAGAGGTGACCTGTGCCTGACATACAAGGCCATGACCAACCCGGAATTAATGGACATGCTCCACCTCAAAAAATCCAAATCTACCAGATCCACTAGAGCAAGCGACTTAAACCTTAGCATGGATATAAATAAGACATGCTGGAGGGAAAGATTTGTCACTCAGAGACTCCCTATGCTGTGGAATAAAATCCCGGTCCATGTGAGGCAGAGCACCTCGCTGGCTCTGTTCAAGAGAAATCTTGACCGGTGGATGGGAGATCGTAGGGTTACCTCGGGAATCATCTCTGTGTCACTGCTGGACAGAGGCAAAACAAACTAATGGGCACAATATTTTTTAACATAAGGGGTGGCGTAAGCCACAAAACGTTGGGCTAGGCTTATAAATGCCTTAGGGCAGATAGCCTAGTATAAACCTATGAACCTATGAACCTATGAACAAATGACCTTTTGCCTGCCCAGCACTTGTGCACCATACTGCGACTAATGTTTTGTGCGCAGAGAGGGTTTGGCTGTTATAAACATTGAAAGTACTTTACTATTTTTAGTTTGTCTTCAGATATCATTTTTTACTCTCTCTAACGGCTCAGACACCTAATTAAATGTAACAGTATACTTTTGGGGTTTATACCCTATGAATCGCAGTGCATGGCGAAGGTGCTCATGTAACATAAGCTAGTAATTAATACAACCCACAGCCATAAGAAGTGCAGTGGGATCTTTGTTTTCCTCATTCCTATTGGAGCTCCTTCTCTCTTTGTGACTTAAGCTGCAACATGAATTGTAGCCATTGCATTCATCGTATCTGGGTCACCTCCTGAAGTCCAGCAAAGCTGGGTAACTAAAAAAGGACAACTGCACTGCAACATTGGCTAATAAAAAGTGTTTTTCTTTCTTCTTAATACCTTGATGGTCTGTGTAGTCCTAATACCCGTACATCACTCTAGCTGGTTTACATTTTCTTCTGATTTGCTACATTTAAAATGGCGCGAACAGACCTTCTTCGACACTCATGCCTGACTGTCCCAGGTCTTCTCTCACACAATCTATTCATCTTGTTACTGGATGCCCTTGTTTTCTCTTGCCTTCTTTATCAGACCATCTTCTGGTTTCCTGCATATGTACGTGAGCCACCATAATCTGTTCTCTTTGACCTTTTCTATATGTTCCACAGTGTATATCCTGCCATCCATCTTGGGCACTTCATTATCTATATCTTCCTCAACTGCTCTGCCTTCACCACCCAGGATTCTGTACCATACAGAAATTCTGTTTCCACCACTGTTTTGTACATCTTACTTTTCAGCTTCATTGGAATTCTTCTGTCTGACACTACCCATTACATTCTGTGCCAGTTGGCTGCAGCACCTCTAACTCTAGCTTTGACCTCCTCATTCAGACTTCACTTCTCTTCAACCTCCCTCCCAGGTACTTAAACCTATTACTTTGTTCCACTATTTTCCTTCTATCCCAGTTATCAGTTTCTTCTGATTCCCACATTTGCAACCTTGACAACTGTCTTGTCTGTACTCAGTTTAGTTCCTTGTACCTTCAGTTTTGCATTCAATTCCCCTCTCATTTACTGAAGTTCCTGTTCAGTGTTTGCTTGTAATGTCACTTTGCCTGCATACAAAGCTTTCTTGATCTGTTTCCCCGATCTGTTTGCTAATGTGGTCCATCACCAGTATGAACAGTAGTGAACTCAAAGCTGAATCCTAATGCACTCCCACTCCCACTGGAAATCCCTCTGTGAGTCTGAATATTGTCTGTATTGTTTCATTTGGTTCTTGTACATATAATTAATTAATTCTATCAGTATTTCTGGGAATTTGATTCATCACAGGACTACCCTAATTAGCTTACATATGACCTTGTCATATGTTTTTTTTCCAAGTCTAGAAATACCCAGTTGGACTCTCCTCATCTTTTGTTTTTTTTTCCACTATCTGTCTCACTGCAAACATTTGGTCTGTTGTGGTACATCCTGACTGGACTTTAAACTGATCACTTCCCATCTTGCTTTCTTTTACTCTGCATATTTATCAGTCACCCTCTCCAGAACATTCATGCAGTGTGACAGATATTTGATAGCTCTATATTGTCCATAGTTGTGCACACCTCTGTTGACCTTGTACACTGGCACTAGCACTAGAATGCTCATTTTCCAGTCATATGGAATACACCTTTCTCTTCATGCTACTATGAGTACCATCAGGAGCTATTTATCACCTAACTAGACAACATCTTGGTCATATCTGATATGACCTCATCTGAGGTTGCTGCCTTCCCTTTCTTAATTTTCCTTAGTGCTGTTCTAGTGTGGGCTTTTCTTCTTTTGTTGCAAGCTGTGTATTGGGCATTATAGCTTTTGTGGTATTGTCTTCAATCAGAAGCTGCTGGAAGCACTCCTTCAATCTGCCATTGATGTCCTGAGGACTAGTAAGCCAATTGCTGCTGGTCTCCATTATGAATGGTGCCTGATGACTATGTTCTTTTCTTTCTGTGTTTACTTGTAACCTGATACTTTCTTTGTGCCATTTGCTGAATCACTTTCTAGCAGCTGGTGCAGTACCTCTGATGTCTTGTTCTTTGCTATTTTAACTGCTCTTTTAGTCTCTTTATTAGCCAGTCAATATGCCTTCTTAGCCTGGTTTGTCTCTTCTATCTCCCACTATTTCCTGCATTCTCTTCTTTCTTTTGATAACTTCCTAGAGTTCTGTATTCCACCAGCCACTTTTTTTACATACCTCATTTCCATACCTGGCTCAGCTGCATATCTATTCTAAAGTCATCACACGCGTTTTGAGATGCCGACATTCTTCTTCAACTCCACCATTTCCTCTTTTACCTGAGGTGGTAGAGCTTCAATATTTCCTTGTAACCTTGTGTTTTCACTTTACTCAACTTCTAGGTTTTCAACCTAGTCTTTGTTGACCTTAGAGCCTTCTCTGACCACAGCTCATAGCTAATTGTGGCCACCAATGGTTTGTGCTGTGGGCTGACTGTTTCACTGGGATGATTTTGCAATCTTTGATTCTATCCAAATACTCCTTCTTTACTAAGAAGAAGTCCACCTGAGGTGCACGTTGGCCATGCTTGTAGGTGATTTGTGACTATCTCACTTGATGAACCAGATGTTGTGCACCATCAAGCCATTTGTCAAACAGAATTCTAGAATGGCCTCACTTTCTGCATTGCTTAATCCACATATGTGGACATAGGCAGTTCTAATATCCTATTTTGAATGTCCTGATATGAGCATTCAGGTCTCCTATTATTAATACAGTCTCATGTTGTCTTGCTTTATCTAGAAGGTCCTCCAACTGCTGCCTGAAAGACTCTTTTGTTCACTATTAAAACACTGCTTTGGGGCATAGGCTGAGATTATGAATACTGGCCTATCTTTATACACAATTCCCTCACTATTTCTAGTTAGTCCTTCTCCTGAGTAGTAGACTCTGGAATCCAAACCATCTGGATTTATTCCACTGCCCTTCCATCTTTTCTCCTGGATACATAGGATGTCCAGCCTCCTTCTTACTGTCATGTCATCCACTACCTCCCATTAGTGAATCTATAGTCTCTGTACCAATCATTAGTTCATGTTTGGAAAGTTGACTGGTTTTATGTCCAGCTTTCACTTAATAAAACTATTGCAGAAGCTGGCCATCTGGACACCAGACAGTAGCTTATGGACCAAGGGCTGTTGGGCTTTATGACAGGCACACTGTCGAACGGAGGTGCCTTGACCCCTCTCAGACGGGTTCCTGCTTTATGTCAAAGTAAGCCAGGCCCTCTACATACTCATCACCCATGCCCATTTTTGGTGACTTTAGTAAACATCCTTAATCACCACATGCCATGTTTATACCATAGAGTGGTTAGGCCTGATACAGCGTGCAGTCTGTGATCCATATTCTCCTAACTGGAGAATAATGGGCATCATGTCTGATGTCCAAAGTGGTTAGTCCACCAAGCTGTTACCTAATAGGTACCAGTTAGAGTATGTGCTGCTGCCCATCACACTCTTCAATGTTTGGTTGAGTTTAAGGTGGAAACACCAAGCACGTTTTTAGGATCTCCAGCTTTTTTGACTGGCAGTCATTAAGAATATTAAGTGTTCAGTTTCAGTGATTCTGTTTGATTCTGTTTCTAGTCATCTCCTTAAAAGCCTTTTCAGGTACATTTGAATGTTAAACTTGAAGCAGTTGCTAATGCATTTGTTCAAACTCAGAGCTGCATCTAGAGTCCATGCAGAATATCTGAGATGTGAATCTGGTCATGATGACATGATGCATGCCATTTAAAATAACTTTTAAGGTCCTCTGACTAGATTGTTATAGTATGAATCAGGGAACTTTGTTTTCTTTTTAATTAAAAAAATGTTTAAGGGCAAAAAATAAAAGAAGTTAGACCAGTTTTTCCCATAAGGGTGGCTTTAGTTGTATCAAGAGACCTGCTATGAAACTAATTAAAGATGCTAAATCAAGGCTGTGCTCCATGCCATATTTAAGACCCCAAACTCATGGGACGAGAGCTAGTGAGCATTACTTTTCTGCATTTATTTCCATTCCATTTGTACATATAACATACACAGAGAACAGCAACATACATGCATACAAACAACAGCAATATATATACAACAGTGACATGCATCCATACATACAGCAGTGATATGCATACAAAAGTGACTTGTAAACATACATACAGCAGAAAAAACATTTGCTTACCAGGAAAGTCCAACTGGGACAGCGCCCATTTTCAGCAGAGGCCCAGGGAGAAATGCTCCAGACGCATGACTTTGGAATGTGGGAGGAAACTTGAGCACCTGGAGGAAACCCACGCGAATGCAAGGAGGATATGCAAACTCCGCACAGAAGGCACCCTAGCTGAGAATTGAGCCAGAGAACCTCTTGCTATGAGACAACAATGCTAACCACTGCATCACTGTGCCATCCATGCATACAGCAGTGATATACATTCATGCAACAGTGACACACACACATACATACATACATACATACATGCAAACATACACACTTTCTCAGCATCACAGTTAGCTCAGAGTGACATTACTAGCTAAATACTGCCTGATGCATTACAGAAAAACAAATTTTAGCTTTACACAGGCATGCATAATCAGTGTAGCACTAACTGCCCTGATCATTACTATGATATGGTACCACCACATCCCTTGTTGAGAAGAAAAGGACATTCTCTTTTGAGGTAGAACATTATGCAGATTTGCTCATTGTAACATTCACATGTACACGCTTTTCATTTTGAACTTTCCATTGTTGAACATCTCACTTGTGAAAATATGCAGAATCAAAATGAGTTGACAGTATTTTACAACAATTTGCATGTTTTACTAACAAAGGAAATATTTAGGCTTTTATAGTCTATGCACACACCATCATGTTACCAGTCATTTTATTACTTATGTGTTTCAAGGGTCATCCCAGGTCTCAGTATCTCATCGGAAGCTTCATTAAGTAACTGACACAACGTCATCAATCAAAAGAAAAAAATATGAAAAAACGCAGCAGAAACACAGCAAATTTAAAACAGAACAAACTGTACACATTTAAAATACTAACTTTAATAAAAATGATAAGCGCTTTCACAAAACCGCGTTTGCTTCTTCAGAGCACACTCAAAAACTGAAACACCATAGACTAAATACAAACCTACTAATCACATTGACCATCCCAGCCAATAGGCATACGGAAAATTAGAGTTGGCAAGTAACAAATCATTCCTATATAATTCATTAATAAAATCTCTATTACATACAAAAGGTTGACACAGTAAAACAGCCAAGAATATATCTATTGTATTAAAGCTAAAAAACTATAAAACATTATGCATACATCATTAGAACCAGTACAGATAAAAAATAAAAACAAAAATAAAATTAATAATACTAACTAAAGGGAAGCATATAATTTCTTCAGCTTTCTATTTCAAAGCAGGCTGTATAGAGACACAATCATTCAAACCATAATTTTGGTGTGCTTTCAACCTTAAGATCCAATGCATCTCTACCTGTTCTGTAGCATTAATTAAATCTCCCTTTCTAACACTTGGGCAGACAACCTCCAACACAGAAAATATAAAAGTGTGCTCCTGTCCTTTCTCAATCATATGTTTGGTGATTGCACTACAAGTTAATCCTTTACATGCACAGTACAAATGACTTCTAACTCTTTTCCGTAGGCACCTATTTGTTTTGTCTACATAAAAACAATTACACGTTGCACATTGGGCAACATATGCTAAGTTTTTGGTGTTACAATCATCCTGTGCCTTGACGCTATATGTTTTCCCAGTTTGTGGCTGTATAAACACTAATGATTCATTAACTGAAAAGCAAAAGGAACAGGCTCCACATTTCTTTGTCCCAATCACCCTGTAGTATTCAACAACCCACTTCCACTCTTGGGGTAACATAGTTTGTATTTCAGTGACTGTTTATTCTTAAAGCCAAAGAGTGCACTAGGTCCTATTAGCCAGGCTATATCCAGATCCACTTGTAACACATGCCATTGCTTACGTACTATGTCCCTAATTCCATGATCATCTGTGAAATAAGTGAGTGAAAATGGTACCCCGTTGTAATGAGTACTCTTCTTTCATTTACATGTATAGGGTCATGGAAAATAAGGCTTCCCTATACCATTACTGTTCCTTCTAACATCACCATGTACTGATGCTATATCTATTTCCTTATAACCTCTTACTAAAAACTCCTTCCTAACTATATCTAGCCTCTCATCTAATTCATTGTTTCGGGCAGTAAGTCTGCTGTTCCTTAATGTTTGTCCCTTCAAAACATTATGAAAGACATGCTTTGGATGCATGCTTTCACGATGTAAATAAGTTGGAAGGTAGCACTCCTTCCTATATAATCTAGTATATAAAGTAACTGTGTAATCTCTAATAATTTGGACGTCTAAAAAATTTATACTAGAGTTTGAAAATGTAAATGTAAATTCCAAAAAAAACTACAACTTGTATTTAAATAAATGCAAAAAGTTGTGTCTCAGTTCCCTGCCAAAGCAAGAAGAGGTCATCAGCAAATCTGTGGTAAAAGGATACTAAATTCCATCCAATCTGTGATGTTTCTCCTCCCAACATGTCATAACCTGATTGATGTAGTTATTGGCACATGATGTGCCCATAGCTACACCAGAAGTCTGTCTATAGTAGGTGTCATCAAATGGAAATAGATTATATTAAAGTACTAGTTCCAACAGATAAAAAATTACATCTATTTGACCTGTTCCTAGTGCAATTTTCTTAAGCAAAACACTTCTAACCATCTCTATCCCCTCCAAGTGGGGTATAGCTGTAAACAGTGATTTCACATCTAGAGTCACCATAAATCCAGCCTTTGAAGCTGTTTCATTCTGCGTATAAATGAAGAGGTCTTGCAAAAAGTGTTTACTATGTCGAAGCACCACTTCACATTCATTAAGAATGGGTCTAAGTTGTTTTTCTACATAGACAGACAAAGGTTCTGTAAGCCACCCCCCTCCCTGACAGACTTACAAGATTATAAGTGTTTTCATCTTATAGTATATTATTCGTAGTATCAAAATAATAAACTCTATTCATAATAACCACTAAGCCACCCTTATCTGCTGGTCTAATCACATTATGTTCCTGTTGTAATTACAACAAAGCCCGTCTTTCTTCAGAAGTTAAATTGTACTTCTGCTTCCCATTTTCCAATAGCTTATATTTCTCATCTTCATATAACCTAGTGAATACATTTAATACAGGTGTGGTATATATTGGCTAGGTTTTTTAAAAACAGCTTCATTACTTATGTCATTATTACTTTCACCAAACATCAATTTCAGTGCAACATTCCTCATGAACATTTATATGCCAAGCATCCCTTCAGAGACATCAGCTTGTTGGGCTAGTATGAACAAGAGTCCTCTATTTAAAACACTAACTTCTGCTTCTGTTAATTTGTTTGGATGAAATATTCCAGACCAAGTTCATATAATCTGAGTCCACATTTTCTTGAGTGCTCATGTGTTCCCTTCCTGGAATGGCTGTTTCCATGTCATTCTGTTTTGTTGCTCCGTTGTTTCGATGGAACTCTTTCTCCTCTTGTGAAAGGGAAGGGGAAGTTGAAACAATGGCTATTCCTCCATACCACAGGTTCTTGCTCATTTCCATCAAGTTTCTCTCTTCCCTTGATTGATGGTATATGGTCATCACGTGGAGTACTATAAATAGATTTGTTCCCTGGGGATATAGACGATTCTTTACTTGTCTTTGAGCTTGGTCTAATAGAGCCTCCCCCCTGCAGCCATTCCAATGTCCCATTATTTGGCTATTTCGTGCCATTTGCCATAAACACTGTAATGTGCATACTGCTTTACTTCTACAATGATTTGGATTTCATCTTAAAGTTTTACTTTACATTTTACAGCACAAACACTAATAGATATCTGCTAAACAAAGCAATGCAGTCTCACAATGAAAATAGACTTAGCATTAAAACTTCTCTGCCCTTGAAACTAACATTCATTGAAACAGCATTGAAACCCACATTTAAAGAAAATACTTCTGGCCAGTGGCAGATAAAGATTAACTTTGGGCTGTTTTCAAATCATAGGCCCCTTGCACAGGAAACATACATGTGCTCTTTGATACTCCTTCCTGACTGTATTAAATTATATTCCTTGTGCAATACAGTACACTTGTTAGAGGGCATTTTAAATTTATTGTTTTGAATATTTTTCCAGTAAACAATAAAACAAAATACATGCACCAAAAAGGACAAAACTGCCCAATTCTGAACATTTCCATCATAAAAGTCTACTCAAGCTTCTACAATCTCCCAGTATCAGTAAATATGCACAATGTCTGCAGAAGTAAAAGTTATCTAAACAATTCCACATTAAAGAGATCTGTAACTAATGAAGAGGTCGCTGCTAGCAAACAGCTTTATATTTCATTGTTTCATCTACAAATAAAGTGCCTGATGCCCTGGAGGAATAAATTGCCTATGTTACATTAAAAAATGATAAGCTAGTAATTTTGCCATAGGGAATGGATGGCAAACTGATAACAGGTTCATAGTTACTAGGTATCTCCGACAAAGAGGACATTCTCAGGACTGCAGCATCTACCCCCTTTAAAAGTACAACACAGTACAGTATCAGCAATGTATCTACATACTGTGGGAGTAGAACCCACAGCCTTCTACATCAACAGCAAGTACACTACCTGAAAGAATAATAGTATTCTGTTTTATTTAGTATATTCACTGTCTTTTCAAAACTGTTGCTAGCATGATTATTAGCTTGAATAAAAAGCTGCAAGAATAATATAGAGCAAATAAAAATAGTATAAAATGCTGAACAAGTGTGCTGGTGAAAAGAGCTTAATTAGATTTTGGCATCCATGCAGAAAAAGGAGTATGTTAAAATTGAGAAAAAACTTTGTAAAAATAGCTATGGCCAGAAGACATCCACAAGATAAGGAGGAACATCAGTAAGATAACGTTGGAACATCAAGTTTTCAGAAGTATTTTCATGGATCATCAAACTACAAAGAACCAAGGACAAGGGAACAAAGGAAAACTGTTATACAAAGAAAGAACTGTTATACATCAGACTGAGGAAATGTATCAGACTTTGGTATAAATATGAGTGTGTATAAACAAGCTTTGGGAATTTGCCATAGAGAGCTGACAGCATCTGTACTGCATGCTTGTAGATCCAAAAGAAAAATGTAACAGTAAAGTTGTTCTAACTGAAGCAGTTTGTCTCAGTGTATTTATTGTACTTAGTACAATACAGTATTAAAGTAGTTGGTCATACTAAGAGTTAATATACCGTGGCATGCTTGCAGGCAAATGCAAGTAAGTAACAGCAAGAAGCCAACAACGGACGTGCATATATAATTTTTCACTACCTGTTGTGCTATTAACAATACAAACAGACTTACCATAAGCACCACTAAAGTTCTCTTCCCCTGAAGCTCTCAGGTCCTTGTAAAATCGAGTCTATATTATAAACATGAATGCTTACCTTATCGAATCCCTAAATGTCAACCCGTTCACATCGAACCTCAAAAACAACAAACACCCTAAATCGTGAAATTCAAAACATCGAACTATCATACTTGTCCCACCCCACCGCCCACTACATACTACCTACACAAATAAACTAAATAAACCACATACCTACACTAACCAAATCCCTACATCTAACCCTAAACTAAACCCTACTTCTAACCCTACACTAAATCGTACATATACCACCAAGTATGCACTTAACTTAACCCGCACCCTAACCCTAAGGTCCGTAACAATCGCACACTTACCCTAAAAAGCTAAACCCAAACAAACTAAATAATCAACACACATACACTTAACAAAACCCTACACTAAATCTAAAATACATTACCATCCATTCACTTACCTTAACCCACACGCTAACCCTAAGGTCCGTAACTATCGCAAACTTACCTTAAAGAGCTATACCGCAAAAGGTCAACCATGACGATTCGACATTTCTGGTTTCACTCTTCTGGAAGTTCGATGTTTTCACATTTCAATATTGACGGGTCGACATTTAGGGATTCAATAATGTAAGCATTCGACTTACTAATAGGAAACCGTAAAATCCACTTGACATTCAACTGTATCTCTTAACTTTGCAACACAAGAAATCTGGAAAAAGCCAAAGCCCAAAAACCAGGGCTACATTTTAAACATTGCTTGTATAATCTTGGAAAGTTGCTAGAATAAAATGCTGTGTTGCTACCATGTATTTCACTGCCAAGTCTTGAACCCAAAACCCTGTACACTACAGTCAGAAAAACATACCACTATGTCAAATCAACTGTTTGTTGAAACATGGGAAGACTGAAACTTAAATGGCTATCATTTAGTGAATTTAGTTCTCACCACAGCTCTCAACCTCTTAGCACAAAACACCTGGACAAAGCCAGTAATGGGGGAATACAGCACCCAAACATATTTAGTGAATTCAGTTCTCACCATAGCTCTCAACCTCTTAGCAGAATAAAACCTGGACAAAACCAATAATGGGGGAATATAACCCCAAAAATATGGATACATTTCAAATATTGATCTTAAAAACCTAGACAATTGCTAAAATAAAATGTTTTATGTTACCATATACTTTCTTTTTTTTCAAAACAGGTTTATTGTTTTAACATATAAGAGAAATATCATAACAATTTTATACAAGTAATTAAAAATAGGTATTATTATAATATTCAACAAAACAACTAAAGTATTTACAAAGACATCCACTACAATCAGATCAATTAATTAAACTAAAATACCGTGCTATTGAAATTAGAATTTTTTTATCAAATTTTGTAAATTATCCCATACAATATAATATGATGTTTTTCTAGTTGTTCTCATTCTAATTGTGCTTATTTCCATATGGCACATTATATTCATAACATTTTTAAATTCATTGAACGAAGGAGGTGTATCTGAAATCCAATTTCTAGTTATTATTTTCCTGGCCACTGCTAGGATAGACCATAACAAGGGAAGCTTAATCTTTTTAACGCATTGAGGTACAGGTGTGTTGAATAATATAAGAGACTTAGAAATAATGAAATTATCTGTAAAAGAGCCTGCAAAATTCATTAATTGACTTCCAGTATTCTTTCAACTTCATACAGTCATAAAACATATGAGCCCAGTCAGCATTAATTTCTACATTACATCTCTTACATAGATTATCTTTATTATTTATTTTATTCATCATCAAAGGTGTATAAAAAGATCTATGTAAAAATTTCCATGTATAAAGTCTCCAGACAATGGAAGATGTAGTTCTATAAGCAGATTCCAATATATATTGTTTATCTTGTTGAGTTGATAGGTCCCCATTAATAGAGGTGAAATAATTCCAGTATGAATCTACACTGTAAAAAGTTTCTTGTCTGATAATTTTATGTATATATGAAAGTTTACCTTTATCAGAAACTTTATGCTGTAAATTTAATATCAAGTAATCAATCAGTTTTGGAATAGATTCTTTAACTGTTATAGACATTAGATCTATTCTATCAATGAGATGTTGTCTAAAGATCTGAACCTCTAACCAGCAAGTTTCTCATAGATCAAATTCTTGTTTTAAGAAATCTAGATTTTTTAACTTTATTATCAGATATCAGCTGATACCAGTACTTTAGATCATTATCTATAGCTAAATGAGCTCCTTCAGAAGTAGATGACATAAGCATACCCTGAGTATACATTATAGGGAATACAATAAAATTCCATTCCCTATACTTAGGGTGCATGAATATAAAGTTACGATAACTAATAATAATATTTAATGGGTAACAAACCATATGTTTAGGTGTAATAGGTGAAGTACAAAATTCCTTTAGCAACCACAACATGGAGTTATTTACAATCATATTTTTATGTGTTAAGGAGATTTTCATGAAGTGCATACTAATTAGCTCCCAATAATCTTTCCATTTTGCGATATATGACTGATCTATTAATAAAGTAATAACTTTTATAATAGAAGAGATAATATATAAATTAAAGTCTGGAAAAGAAATACCCCCTTGAGACCAGCTATTAGTATGTTTCTTTAATGCAATCCTAGGTCTATTAAGTGCCCATATGAAATTTAACATTAGTGTATTCAGTTTCTTGATAATTATTTTTGTAGGTGAAAGTATTATTGATTGTATTAAGTATAAAATCTTGGGGAATATTATCATTTTAATAATTGTAAGTCTCTCCTCCATAGTAAAAAACATATTATTCCAGGTATTAAAAAGATTTTGTATATTAAGAAAACAGGTATTATAGTTATTATATATAATAGATTTAATATCTTTAGATAGTATTATACCTAAATAAGTTATCTGACCTGAATTGGGTACATATTTAGTAAAATCACTAATGAGAATATTTTTCGTGTATATATAGGTAGTATTTTAGTTTTTCTTCATTGAATATTAAACCAGAAATACTTTTAAAATTCATCATTTTATCAAATAAAGACTGCATAGAAGAATTAGATCCTGCTGATGTAATTAGAACATCATCTGCAAAAGTTGAATTTTTGATGTTGTATTTTCGTCTATTTCAAAACCCTCTATGTCAGTACTGTTTCTAATCAAATTAGCCCAAGGCTCCATTACTAAAGTGAATAATAGTGGAGAAAGTGAACATCCTTGCTTTGTACCTTTAAGAATGGGTATTTTTTGTGAAACATATGTTCCTACCTTAATATAAGCCAGCGTTCCTTTGTATAAATGCTCAATTAAATTTACAAATGCATCAGAGAAGTTTGTGCATTTCAGTAAGGTAAACAGATAGTCCCAACTTACTGAATCAAATGCTGAACCTATATAAAGACTAATAAGTGTTAAATCTTTCTTTTTCCTATTTGCAAAATCAATTAATGTTAAAGTTCTTCTTATATTATCAAAAGTATTTCTATTTACAATGAAGCCCGTCTGATCTATATCTATAATGCCGGGGATGATTGTCTTCAATCTATCAGCAAAAATACTCATAAACATTTTATAATCAACATTAAGTAATGAGATGGGTCGATATGAAGAACATCTAGTTGGATCTTTATTAGGTTTTAAAATTGGTGAAATAAATGTATATTGCCAAGATGGGGGGTTATTAACTCAGTTTGGGCCAAAATAAAAACCTTATGTATTAATGAATATGTAGTTTTAGAAAGGATTTTATATATCTCTGGTATAATACCACCATTACCCGGTGCTTTGTTTGATTTAAGCTTATTTATTTGTTTAATAACTTCTGTATATGAAATACTCTTGTCCAATAGTTTAATCTGTTGTTTATTAAGCTTTTTATTCATGTTTGTGGTTATAAACTACTTTATTTTATCTTTAGGTTCCATGTTAATGTTGTTATGGTTAATCTTGTGAAAGTGATTTCTAAATTTATCCAGTATTTCTGGTATTCTAGAAACATTCTTCTTTTTCCTTAGAGAAAAGATTTCTTTGATATGGTTTTGTTTATTCAATCTTTTTGTTTTATTTTTAAGTCTATATAAGTATCTGGGGCTTATTGAATAAGACAAAAACTTGTATTTCTCTAAAGTTATTTTAACTTTATGAGTTAAAATTTCTTTGTATTTCTCATTTAGTTTATTTATTTCTTTAATAACTTTCTTGTCCATAATATTTTCTTTATTATTATGTTTATAAGAGTCTAATTTACTTTGAATATCTAACAATTCCTTATCCCAAGATTTCCTTTTATTATTATACCATCTGATACTTTGTCCATATAGATATGATTTTAAGGCATCCCAAACATAGACAATGGAGACTTCAGGAGTATTATTTATGTCTAGAAAATGTTGTACTTCTGAAAGTATATATTCTTTATAGTCTTTTAGCTGAGTTAAGTATGCTGGTATCCTTTTGATCTGAACATTATGAGTATTTTTATCATGAATTCAAAAACAATTGAGTTATGATCAGATATAGGACATGAAATGATTTTGGAATTAATTAAATCTGTTACCATCTGGTTAGAAATAAAGACCCTATCTATTTTTGAATAAGTTTTGTATCTGTTAGAAAAAAGGTGTATGGTAATGATTTTGAATCTATCTGATTATTAATATCATTCAAATGATAAGAATTAGCAAAATCATTTAAATGTTTTGCATTAGATGTAATTCTTCTTTTCCTTATAGTGTTAGTATCACTTTCATGTAGTATACAATTAAAATCACCAGCTAAAATAATATCCCCTATAGAGAATGATATGATCTTATCAATATGATGTTTCACTGTATTAATACCAATTCCAGGTATCCAATATACATTAATTAAAGTGTAAGTCTTCCCATTAATTTGTATTGTAACCATACAAAACATTCCTTTGTCATCCTGAAAAGACTTAATGGTTTTAGGAATGGGCATACTTTTATTCCATAAAATAGCCACTCCTCTTTTTTTCTGAGTGTGCTCTGAACTAACCAATACTGTATACTTATTAGTGGCTAGTTTATCAATATCTTGTTTCAAGAGATGGGTTTCTTGCAGGAAGACTAGATTGGCCTTGTGTAAATTAATGTATCTTATTAGGCTTGCCCTTTTACACGGATTATTCAATCCATTAATGTTTAAAGAAATTCCTTTTAAAGATGTCATTTGGCATTTTAAAACTCAAGAATCTTATGATCGAAATAACAAATAACAAGATAAATAATGTTACATCTCCTCTTTTAGGTGTACCTTTAAATATAGCTGTATTTATTAAATCTCTTATGGGATTGTGTATAGGATTCAATTTTGTTTGTAGTGACAATGAGTGTACAAAATATATTGTGGATGTCAAAACTATATACATATAACAATGAACAAGTGAAAATAATGTAAGGATTAAACCTTGCATCCAGCCTGGAGTTGAAAACTCCAACTTAGAGTAGTATTTACTACTCAAGTTAACCCCCTACCCTAAGCAGCAGTACCTCAGCTACCACCTTATCAATTTAATACTAGTTATATTTAACTGAGGTTAACAGTTTTCAATTCAATTATCTATCAAGACAAAACTACACATTTGGTAAAACAGCATCATATAAACTAAAATAAACTTTTTTTTTTAAAAAAAACTGTTCATACTACTATATAGATCTATGTAATATATAACACTTGTATTCAAATAGCATTCAAATAATCTTGATGTTAGAAATCAAGAGGAGAGAAAATTAGGTTCTAACATTCATTTAAATCAAAAACTTTGGCTAATATGATTCAGACATTACATATATTAAGATGCATCTATTTTCTGTCATGTGAATACTATTAACAGCTTCCAAAAAAAAATCTTGAATTGTTTGTATATGAGCATTTACTTAAACTCATTATTGTCAATAGAGTAAAATATTGTATTCATAAAAATGATTATAAATCATATTGCATAGTTATGCAAATTCTCAGAAACACTTGCATTATTAAAAAAAAAAAGCCATCACACACATACACACAGACACACACACACACATACATACACACACACACACACACACACACACACACACATATATATATATATATATATATATATATATATATATATATATATATATATATATATATATCTGATCTCACTGAGTTATGTCCTTGTTGAGCACTATCCTACTTGCTGTCCCTAGAATAAATCTGTCTGCTTTATACAAAATAATGCACAGCAAACACATTTTAGTAACCAGATTTTACAATCATGCTATCCTACTGCTTTAAAATATATCACATGACATTTCTTCCAGAATAGAATTATAAAATTGTTTATGCTTGTCAGTCAGATGAATTAAATGAATTATAATAAAGTATATGTTTGGAACAGAAGTTTTTAACACAGATTATTATGCTGCTGTTAAGTAGATTTTCAAAAACATTTAAATAAATGTTTCATTTTCTATGCCTTCTAAAATAAGACATTTACTTACTACAAGAAACTACATCATTTAAGCTCATTATAACTGACATTTTATGAATAGAGTATTTTTCCTGAATCTGTGGTGTGTCAGTATGATAACTAGGTCAGAGGTTATACTAACTGCTTTCAGTTTCTCTGTGAGAATTCTGTGAGTTGAAGCTTTTGAAGTAGTTCATGGACACTGTGCATGAGACAGCCCACATCCCAGATTGTCTCCCTTAACATTTTGACGGGAAACTTATTAAAACTTGTGGCAAACATTCATTTTGTCAATAGAGTAAAATATTGTATTCATAGAAATTATTATAAATCATATTGGATAGTTATGCAGATTCTCAGAAACACTTGCATTATTATATAAAAAAAAGCCATCACACTTACACACACACATACACATACATACACACACACACACACACACACACACACACACATATATATATATATATATATATATATATATATATATATATATATATATATATCGGATCTCACTGAGTTGTGTCTTTGTTGAGCACTATCCTACTTGCTGTCCCTAGAATAAATCTGTCTGCTTTATACAAAATAATGCACAGCAAACACATTTTAGTAACCAGATTTTACAATCATGCTAACCTACTGCTTTAAAATATATCACATGACATTTCTTCCAGAATAGAGTTATAAGATTATTTATGCTTGTCAATCAGATGAATTAAATGAGTTATAGTAAAGTATATGTTTGGAACACAAATTTTTAACACAGATTATTATGTTGCTGTTAAGTAGATTTTCAAAAACATTTAAATAAATGTTTCATTTTCTATGCCTTCTAAAATAAGACATTTACTTACTACAAGAAACTACATCATTTAGACTCATTATAACTGGCATATTTTATGAATAGAGTATTTTTCCTGAATCTGTGGTGTGTCAGTGTGATAACTATGTCAAAGGTTATACTAACTGCTTTCAGTTTCTCTGTGAGAATTCTGTGAGTTGAAGCTTTTGAAGTAGTTCATGGACACTGTGCATGAGACAGCCCACATCTCAGATTGTCTCTCTTAACATTTTGGCGGAAACTTATTAAAAACTAGTGACAAACATTCATTTAGTAGTGTAAATGCATGTAAACATGACAAAACCTTCACAATGTATTCCACAGACCATTACAGCCTCTTACTTCTTTTCAGAAAGAGAAACAAATTGAATCACAGCTTGCCATTAAATCTTCAGATATTTTGACTGGTTATGAAACAAAACATTATAACTGACATATTTTATGAATAGAGTATTTTCCTGAATCTGTGGTGTGTCAGTGTGATAACTATGTCAAAGGTTATACCAACTGCTTTCAGTTTCTCTGTGAGAATTCTGTGAGCTGAAGCTTCTGAAGTAACTCATGAACACTGTGCATGAGACAGCCCACATCTCAGATTGTCTCTCTTAACATTTTGGTGGGAAACTTATTAAAAACTAGTGACAAACATTCATTTAGCAGTGTAAATGCATCTAAACATGACAAAACCTTCACAATGTATTCCACAGATCATTACAGCCTCTATGTAAGTGAAATTAAGCCCAAAATTACCAACAAGCAATAAAACTCAACATTCTTCTCCCAACTCGATTTTCATACAAATCCTATTATTCACTGTGCCCACACAATCAAAAGCATTTCTATATATTAATAAAGAAAAGAAAAAGAGTAGAAAATAAAAGGGAGTGAGGCAGAAATAAAAAAATGTAAGAGAAAGCTGTAAGAAATATATACAATGGAATGTTACTTACTGTTTATATTAATAGAGTTAAAAATAAAACATATTATTTACTCTTATTTACTTCTGATTATTATTAGTTAAAGCATAACAGATTATTTACAAATAGGCATAAGCAGTATAATCAAGAAAGTATAATTAGAAATAGCATTTGAAGAACTTATAAAAACTTTTACAAGGAATAAATATGTTATTATTCTATTAATGATATTTTCATTACTGTTCTCTCCCTTCCCCTCCCCACCCTTTACCCACTACATAATCTAAATAGAATGTCATTGTTTAAACAAAGAAAATAATAAAAGGAGAAGGAAAAAAAAGGTAAAGATAAAAAAATTTATCAAATTACTAACCTTACTTCTTTTCAGAAAAAGAAACAAATTGAATCACAGCTTGCCATTAAATCTTCAGGTATTTTGACTGGTTATGAAACAAAACATTTCTTTGCACATAGAGAATAACTTTGATTAAATCTTTTCCAAAATATTTGTGGCTTTCTGGAAATGCAGGAACTATATTCAAAAAGATTAATAATGAACTAAAATGATGAGAGAGAAAAAAAAACATATAACAAATCATTTGTTTTTTAGTCTCTTCTTCTTCTCTGAAGTCTTCCACAAAGCTTCAGTTGCCAATCTCTTTAATGAAGAACTAGCCCATTCCATTTCTTCTATTTTATCCAAAATCCTTTTTCTTTGACAAACAGTAAAGCAGAGTCTAAATCATCGAAAACCTTAGGACCATCAGGAAGGAAGATTTTAAGCTTGGCAGGAAACAGAATGTATGTTTTAAACTGTGCTTTTTTAAGCTCCCTTATTAGTGGCAGAAAAACTTTTCTTTTAGCTATTACCATGGAAGAATAGTCATTGTCAAAAGCACAGTTGTCTCATTAATCTTAACAGGAGCTTTAGCCCAAGCAGATTTAAGAACCATCTCTTTATCAAAAGATGATAGAAATCTAACTATAACTGATCTAGGATATTTTTGTTAGAGTTAGTATTAGCTATAGATCTATGTGCTCTTCGATACCAAAAGAGAATGCTTCTGGTAAGTCTAAAGTTTTAGGGAGCCAAGTTGTTAAAAAGAAGTAATATTGTTACCTTCAATATTTTCTGGCAGTCCAAAAATCCTAATGTTATTGCGCCTAGATCTATTTTCCAGGTCATCCAGCTTTGTTTGTAAATGTGTATTTTGTTTCAGCAGAAACTCAATGTTGATTTCCTCTTCTTGGATTCTATTTTCCATGTCATTCATAGCTTCTTCTATGCCTGTCATCTGGTTCTTCTGTTGTTGCAGGTCTGTATGTAACAGGTCTATTTGTTTTGTAGTTTTTTCTATGAAGGTGTCTATTTTAGTATCCATTTTATCCATTTTATCAGTAAGTTGCTGGATTATAATTATCATAGACTGAAGTTCTTTCTTGATGCTGGAGTCTTGAGAATTTGTCTTACTGGAACTCATTTCAGACTGATAAACTGACAGGAAAATTTCCACAGTGATTTCTGACAGGAATATTGTTAAGATTTCCTTTCTTTTTTAGATATAGTTCAAGAACTATATAAAACAAACGTATTTAGAAAGAAAACTACTTCAAAAATTAATTTTTTAAGTAATTAATTCCTGTCAGTGTAATGAAATTGGTGGAGCTGAAGAAATCTGCTGCTATCCTGTGTTCATCCTTGGCCACGCCCCCACCATATACTTTCTGAAGAATATAAAGTCTGAAAGTCAAATGCCTGTCATTGTTTAGTGAATTAAATCCAGAAAACAACATATTTATGAGGAAGAGAATAGAACAGAACAAAAATATGAGGCAAAAATTTGAGCAGTTTTCACAAGTGATGGTGGGTAGGGAATTCAGGCTCTTGCTACCTGCACCCAAGGTACAGGGTTTGAGCTTGAGTTATTCTCTAACCACTACTGCTGCCTGAGTCTCTCTAGCCACCAGGTATATTTATCTGGGGCATCACACACACACACACACACACACACACACACACACACACACACACACACACACACACACACACAGACTCCGTTCCATGAACTAAAGTTACCTGAGGGCTATTTCTATTTCTATTTCTCCATTGAAGAAATAAGTCCCAGTCTCAGACACCATTAAAGATCTGATCCCCTGCTTTGTAATTCCCGCGATGAGAAAGGAAAACATACATTCCTGCGAGAGCAGGCTGGATATCCAGCCTGCAGATGTTTCAGTCTGGTCCCCTTCTAATCTATGCGGTTGTAACCACATAGACTTCTGGAAATTTCTGTAGTCTGCTACCTAATCTGGACTGCTCTTAAATCAGTCCAGATTCTGTACGCATGTGTGTGTAGTTCCGGGAATGCTTGCATGTATGGATGGAGTCTGTTCCGGGATTCTTTTTTTTTATTTTCCATTCTGGGACTCTTTTTTTATTTTCTTTTTTCTTTTTTTGTTATTTTTTCATTTTCAGCTCGGGGGGGGTGGGGGCAGTCCTGCAGTCCAATAGTACAAGCTGCCCCTGGTAATAGGGATTTTATTAATGAATTATATAGGAATGATTTGTTACTTGGCAACGCTAATTGTCCATATGCCTATTGGCTGGGTTGGTCAATGTGATTAGTACGTTTGTATTTAGTCTATGGTGTTTCAGTTTTTGAATGTGATCTGAAGAAGCAAATGTGGTTTTGTGAAAGCACTTATAATCTTTTTAAAGCTAGTATTTTAAATGTGTACAGTTTGTTCTGTTTTAAATTATCTGTGTTTCTGCTACCATCTTTCATTTTTTCATTTGATTGATGACGTTTTAAGTACCAAGCAGTTTTTTGCAGAAGACATACTTTCTTTATTTTCAAAACTGAAACAATGTGTGCATGTGAGAGGGATTGTCTTTTGTGACAAGACAAGACTGGTAACATGTCTCTTTTATGCAATGTATCTGTACAAGGTACGGTGTGACAAATCTAGTCACTGGACTCTCAAGACACGAACTCTGCCTCTGTCACACCTTTAGATTCACCTGGACATGACAATTGCTCATCCATCAGTGACATCCATCTACTTGGTTTGGACTTTGCAGGAATAGACTGCATATCATCATTTCTCCTTACTACATGTCCACCATCAGTTCAGATTACATACTTAATCAGTGCTGTAGATTTGGCAATAGTCATACTGCTTGTCTGCTATCTGACTTGAGGACTCTCTGACCTGGTTTCAAGTTAGTTAAGGAAACTACTGAATGTCTTTTGTCATAAAAATATTTGCATGTATATTCAGCCCTATTATAATTTCTTTTAACAATCTCATAAAGAATTGCCTTTGGCACAACTTTGTCTCAAGCATTCGCGGTGGTTTGAATCTGTCTGCTCAACATTAGTTATGCTGGACTCATTCTGGTTGCACTATATGCCATTGCTCTGTAACACACTGCAATATGAAAGAGATCTGGCTGGTTACGAATTTTCTTCACCATTTGTTCTTTTCTCTCAGCAACAGATAACAAGTTCTTAAACTTGTACTGATAAATCAGGTCTATATTACCATATCGAATGGTAATAATCTTGAACGCTCACATGAGCGAAAACACAGGTAAACAAACTTGTTTTTTCAGGGTCGCGGTACAGTAAGGACTGTAATATTTGCCCTTTCCTCACTGTAGTGCAACGTCAGAGTTGGAATATATATTTAGTGGGGGGCATGGGGGGCACAGCCCCCACAATAGCAAGTTTGTTTACCTGCATTTTCGCTCATATGAGCGTTCGAGATTCTTACCATTCAATATGGTAATATAGACCCGATAAATCCATACTCCTTTACAAAAGTGGTTGAAGGTCTGAGGACATTAACTGAACTTCATTGCCAGTGACAAGTTCAATAGGAATTCTTCATCTGGAAAACATAGAAGCTCATTCAGAAAGATTACTGTGAGGTGTACACTTGGTGTACAATTTGTGAGAACCATTTTGCATTCAGAGACAGCCCCACCACAGTGATTTAATAAGAAAACATACAGCATCACTGTGGGCTGTCTCCATTCTTATGCTAAATACTAGCAAGACATTCTGTGATAGATACTTATTAGCCATGTGCTATCCTACAAAACTACCCTGCAGTAAGTCCTTTATGTAGCCGAGTGATTCACACCCAATCATGTTAATGAACAATGCTAAGAGTTCATGTTCACCCACTCCAGTCGGTGCCTGGAATGTTTAGGGTACAGGTAGTGTTAGTGATATATGTGCATTTGTCTGTATTTGTGGGACTGCATGTGTGAAGTGTTGCCTGCCCCAGAAGTCACACCAGGAAGGTTGCTCAGGGGTTAGGGAAGGTGTGTGTGTGTGTGTGTGTGTGTGTGTGTGTGTGTGTGTGTGTGTGTGTGTGTGTGTGTGTGTGTGTGTGTGCGTGTGTGTGTGTGTGTGTGTGTGTGTGTGTGTGTGTGTGTGTGTATGTGTGTGTGCGTGTGTGTGTGTGTGTGTGCGTGTGTGTACGTGCCAGTTGGGTGGGCTGTCATATCTCCACACTCCCATAGAATATTGAGCAAATCCTGTAACACTGTGGGATAAGGGAACACTGCACACCAGGGATAACAGTGTTTAAGATGTTATATTTTGGCATTTCATCTCATCGATATTATGAAAGTCAGCATTTCAAAGTAGAACCAGCACTTTTATTCTGTATTCTGATTATCATAAATCCTTAGTTTGTTGTAGTTCTCTAAGCAACCTGCATCATCCATAAAAATGTAGCTCAAATCATTGCAGTTCTCTAATTGGCCTTTATAAGGAGAAGTGTCTCATGGATTTTAGAAGACATAATGGAAACAGCAAAGCTTAAGTATGAGCAGGATCTGTTCTTTAGTGTATAAAACATTTATTCTGAAATTCATTGCACTATTTCTGTCTGAACAGTCATGCAACTTACTAAATTTGCATTTGTATACATGTATACTAGCATTTACCAGATGGATATCTCAGTTTGAAAAACTGAAAAAACTACAAAGTGCAAGATTCACTATTCCTGCAAATTTGATTTCCCTTAAATTAGCATGCAATTATAAATACAGCCACTGCAGTACTGAATTACTTACAGGTCTTACAGATATACAGACAGGCAATTTAAATTTGTTTAGATATATTTTATCAGTTACATATTCTTCATTGCTTTCTTCAAAAACTGTTAGAATCCATGAAAAGAAGCAGATTATTCAATATCAGGATGAGTTTTTCACTTCATATTCTACCCCTCACATTGGACAGTGGAGATTTCCTCCGTAATTCATTAATTCTACTATTCATTGAAAAGATCTATTCACTTCATGTTACTGGGATGACGCCGATACAATACAAGAATCTATAATATGCTGCTTAACAGCAAAAGCTGCCCTTGGAAAAATTATTATGTAGACAAATAAATACAGAGAAATTTTATGCTGCAGTTGTACTAAGATTTCCATAACAACTGAAACAATACAAATATATCCTAGGTGATTCCTTTAGATGCATGAGTTAAAATTAGTGAAGTAAAATATCGTTCATGAACTGATGTTCCTCTCTACTTGTGGGAAAGGTCATGAATGTCAGTGCATCACACAATACGTAAATGTGTGAAAGGTAAAAACATATGAAGAAAAATTATACTGTCTGTCTTGTCTGTCTTTCGGCTTTTTCCTGGTAAGGGGTCGCCACAGCCGAACTCCAGTCCGCTAATGATTGGCAGTAGATTTGTTAAGAAATGCCGAGGTGCCAACTCGATGCCCAACCTTCAACGAAGGCACGCCCATTTACGCACGCATGTCTTTCAAACGCTACCCAACCGTGGGGAGGACATGCAGACTCCACAAAGAAGGCACTCCCAAGCCAAGCCGAGAATCGAACAGGAGAACCTCTTGCTGTGAGGTAACAACGCTACTGCCGTACCACCGCAACAAGAAAAATTATACTAAAAATAATAAAAAAAAAAATTATAAGAACACTACCAATTTCTGGTGGTGGGTTACACCAATGCTTTATAATTTTCAGTAATGTGGATTTAGTCCCTCGGCTACCGCTTGCAAATGAACTGCATCAGAATGAATAGATCCTTACATATCCTAGTGGGTCTAGTTTTAGCTATAACATGCATACATTTTGGGGGAGTGTTTTACTGCAGCTGGCCTATTTGTTAAACTTCCACTAATGTGACAGCCAACTGAGAGAGGATGTCATTTACATAGCCATTGGGGATCCTTTCTTTTTTTTTTCTCTTTTGCTCTAACTCCGTGGTGCATGCTCAGTAACACTCTTAGTTTTTGCCATGCAGTGGGCATCAGCAAGTGCTGCCACTCACTTCCATAAGGGAGGTGTCCCTCAGCCACTCACTTCCATAAGGGAGGTGTCCCTCAGCCACTCACTTCCACAAGGGAGGACTCCCTCAGCCACTCACTTCCATAAGGGAGGTGTCCCTTAGCCACTCACTTCCATAAGGGAGGTACCCATCAGCCACTCACTTCCATAATGGAGGTGTCCCTCAGCCACTCACTTCCATAAGGGAGGTACCCCTCAGCCACTCACTTCCATAAGGGAGGTATCCCTCAACCACTCACTTCCATAAGGGAGGTATCCCTCAGCCACTCACTTTCATAAGGGAGGACTCCTTCAGCCACTCATTTTCATAAGGGAGAACTCCCTCAGCCACTCACTTCTATATGGGAGGTGTCCCTTGGCCACTCACTTCAATAAAGTAGGTACCCCTCAGCCACTCACTTCCATAAGGGAGGACTCCCTCAGCCACTCACTTCCATAAGGGAGGTACCCATCAGCCACTCACTTCCATAAGGGAAGTATCCCTCTGCCACTCACTTCCATAAGGGGGGTACCCCTCACCCACTCACTTCCAAAAGAGAGGCATCCCTCAGCCACTTGCTTTCATAAGGGAGATATCCCTCAGCCACTCACTTCCATAAGGGAGGTACCCCTCAGCCACTCATTCCATAAGGGAGGACTCCTTCAGCCACTGACTTACATAACGGAGGTACCCATCATCTATTCACTTCCATAAGGGAAGTACCCTTCAAGACTCACCACAAGTGTCCTCCTGCCCTTCACCCGAAGAGAGATGAGTCTGAAATGTTACAGTACTCCTTCCTTCCTCCTACTGGCTGAAATGGACACCCAAGCTTTTACTCATACTCAGGACTTTGGGATCATATCAATGGCTTTATCCCACTATACCTCTATGCTGATGGAACAACCCTAATATATGTAAATTTATAAGCTCGAAAAACAACTGCAGTTGTATCAGTGTGAAATGCATTTTGGAATTCCTAGAAAGTGATGCAAACTGATTAAAACTTAAAGGCATTAAAGCTATTCTAAGATACTGAACTGACTAAGTAAAAAGATGTTCTAAAGAAATGAATGGCTTTTATCATTTAATTATAACCACCCCAATTACACAGCAAACTATCATTTTGCTGTCTTTTTTATTATTCCTTCCCCCTAACACCACAATACCAAAAGCTGCACCCCGGATCCCCACAGTAGCCCATCCCCTGATTTACAAATTGATGCATGCTGCACATAACAAATGTAACCCTTCAGAGGGTGGGCACTCTCCCCAACTCCTAAGGAGGACATTCTCATGGTGACTAGTGGCTCAGGGAATGAGGGGTCTCAAGGGTAGTTATGAGTCTTAAGCTGGTAATTATCATTCTCATGATGGTCAGTCAATGTCCCTATCCAGTGGAGCAACTAGTGTAAAGATATCAGGACACTACTGCTACTCGCTTGTGTTAAACTGACATATCCTAAAAGACTCCTTTCTCCACCAGATGTCTCCCAGGCATCAGTTTTCTCAAAATCCTTCCCCGGGATAGAAGAACTTGCCATTGGTTGATTTATTTTGTCTCCCAGGCCAACACTAACAGGGCCTTAATTCAATTCCCAAACTTAGTTCAATGATGCACAAAGAGATGCCCTGCCTCTGTGTCACTGGGCAGGCATTTTTGCTTCTTTTTGGTTGTAATTAGTCCTTAATAATTTTAATACCTTAACTGTATATTTTTAATCCATTTAGCTGCTGAGATTAATATATATATATATATATATATATATATATATGTGTGTGTGTGTGTGTGTGTATATATATATATATATATATATATATATATATATATATATATATATATATATATGTGTGTCTGTGTGTAGATTGACGTCATAATGTTGAAGTTACCAATATTGACACATTTTGTGCATGCTCTGGGGATTACCCTGGAGTGGACTAAACCAACAGCAAGTATTTTTTCAAGCAGGGGCAAGTTCCCCAGCACCCCTCATGGGAGGCTGTGCCCCCTACAACCCCTGCTAATTATAAATACTAACTGCAAGTTTGCGCATTCCCCATAGAAAGGAAATATTCTCATATACCTGTCGACCACCTGTCTGTGTCGACCGAATGGTGTCAATCTACTGTCAGTTTGATCCAGTGCCTCCAACACCCTTATATATATATATATATATATATATATATATATATATATATATATATATATATATATAAAGAGAGAGAGAGATAGTTATATATTTATATTTTTTGTGTATCTGTGAAGGATATGGCATACCTTATTTAACAAATGTGATCCAAGTTTAACATCAAAAGTTTACAACAGCATATTTTTGATGTTGCTAGATCAAGAATATAATGTTCAGTTTATAACATAACAGCAGAATGAGAAGAGGATAAAGTTCTACTGCATATAAATAACTTCCTGTGCATCTGTAATGAACAGAAATATGACATAAGTGATGTGTTTAGACTGCATTAACTCAGACAGATGACTTTGCCAGCGATGTGAATCTTGACAACACAATACAGTAAAGTTATTGCCACACTGGTCATTTTTAGAAGTAAATGGTGTGGCTATGCACTGTGGTGTATTATCTGACTTCTGTCATGTAGGACTATCTGATTGCGTGTGCATTTTGACTGCTCCTTTTTTGTTTTATGTTTGTGACTGACTGCACAGCTGAGTCAAAGGGAAGGGATTTAATGGGGATTAAATGCAGAAATGTACAGCACTTTATAAATGACCAAAATTAAATAAAGAGGAATCTGCACCTTCATGAAAGGTAATCAAGGAGAACTAGCTTAGCTGGCAGGTGAAATGTATCAGAATCAGCCAATTACACAGGCAGCAGACTAGCCCAGCCCATAACTCTACTATAAACTAAGCAAACACCTTCCCCTCTGTTTTTTCCCACACTCTACACCACTGGTGTAAACAAGTGGGGAATTTTTAACACTCACAACAGCAAAATGATAGTGGCTGCAATAGCTATCATACAACAACTTGTGGAAGAGGCTGTGGGTGGTGAGTATGTGAATGCTATCCACCAACCCACAGTGAAGAGAAGGATAAGAGTGCATAGGCCCAAGCTAACCTACCAGGGGCTACATGAACTGGAGATAGTGGAGTGCTATAGGGTGGACAGGGACCTCCTAAAGCAAATTGTTGAGCTGTGCTGGCCACACCTGACACGCAGAACTAACAGAGGGGAACCCATCCCAGTGGATACCAAGGTATGTGTAGGCCTAAGAATACTAGCTACAGGTACCTTCCAAAGGTCAACTGGGGATATGATGGGGATTTCACAGGCATCAGCATCCAGGTACTCCACCAGTTCTTGGATGCCATGTTAGCACATGTCGATGAGCACGTATATTTCCCCAACACCCATGAGGCGTTGGCCATCAATATGCAACTGTTCCACCAAATAGCAGAATGCCCTGAGGTAGTGGGTGCTATAGACTGCACACACATATCCATCAAAGCACAACCTGGTGAGTGGGGTAGGGTCTACATCAACCACAAGGGCTTCCCCTCCATCAACTGCCAAGTCGTGTGCGATGCCCAGGGCATAATAATGAATGTGTGTGCTGGCTGCCCTGGAAGCTATCACAATTCCCACATCTGGCATCTGATGCAGCTGTACCAGAGATTTGCCAGTGGGGACATCCCTGACGGTCACCTAGTCAGGGATGCTGGATACGCACTGGAGCCATGGCTGATGACACCCATCAGACATGCACACACACCCGAACAAGAACTCCATAATGAGGCACACACACAGACCAGAATTATAGTAGAGTGTGTGTTTGGGATGCTCAAGTCATGGTTCCGGTGCCTGGACACATTCGGTGGAGCCTTGCAGTACTCACCAGCTACATGTACCCTTGTATGTGCCATGCTACACAATATGATCCTGCAGAAACAGCTGCAGCAGGAACAGCACGGGGCAGGGCCACACAGCCCCCCACCATTGCCAAGGCCTGCACTGGCACAGAGTGACATGGAGGAGGAACAACCTGAGCCTGCCCCAGTAGGCAGAAGGAGGCATGCCCAGTATGCCCTGGCCTTGGCAAAGAGGCAACACATAGCACATACACTGACACATTTGGGACCCAGGGAATAACACCTCTCTCTGACTCTCACATACAGCAAAAGGGATGCCAAACATCACACTACCTGTGCCTAACCATGTGTAGGGAGTGTACTATGTGCATCCGACAGAGGCAGCCCTGCAGCACCACACTCAATAATTGGACACCCACAAGGTAAGTGACTCACACATGCCATTCAGGGGGGGGTCACATACCCAACAACAGTCTAGTCACAGACAGCAGGACAGGTGTAGACAAACACAAACAAAGGCTGTGCTATGGCCTCTGAATGAGGCCCATGGTTAACCACCCCCATCAGGCCTACACAGACAGACTACAGCAGGTCAGGCAGTGGGATGTCAGTTCTGAAGGGTAGGAAGTCAGAAACTAATATGTAGGTAATTAAAAGCTAAGATCTGTAGTACACTGGTATGCCTCTAGTCAGCACGATAGGTAAGACAACAGACTGAAATGGAGTACCCAACATACCAGTACAGTCCTAGCAAATGTGTACAAGTGTCAGGTGTGCCGCCCCCCACAATCCTATTTAGAAATGTAAAAATAGACAGGTGTGCCCTCCTCATCCTACGTAGAAATGTAGTAACAGTCAGGTGGGCCCCCACAATCCTGTGTAGAAATGTAGAAATGGTCAGGTGTGCCCCCTCATCCTACGTAGAAATATAGTAACACTCAGGTGTGCCCCCCCCCTCACAATCCTGTGTAGAAATGTAGAAATAGTCAGGTGTGCCCCCCCATCCTATGCAGAAATGTAGTAACAGTCCATGCCAAATGATCAACGGATACCCTGCAGAGACAGCATGCTACCTGTAGCTGTACAACACAAAGGTCAGCACTGCAGTACAAACTACCTGGACTCGATCCACACATTCACTACAGATGACCATACTGGGTATGCCCACACACTTAGAGAAATGAAGGCAATGTCAGTAAACAATATACTGAAAGGTCATACTGGGCATGCTCACACACTTAAACACATGAAGGCCATGTCTGCAAACACCAGTGGACCAGACATATCTGGCAGCCGCAAATGTTAGTGCAGACACTCCTCATTATACACCACTCATGCTTTGCACACACAGTGGATAGGAATACAGGCATATATGTAAGGACAACACACTATAATAAGCTAAAGGTAGACATACATAGATGTGTGGAAGAGGGTGACTGTGACAAGGAGCCATCCAGGCCTGTCCCACCCAGCACACAGGCAGAGGGCCACAACCAAACGGGGGTCAGATGTCACTTATTGCAGATACTAGCCACCGGTATCTGTCAGCATTACAGAGTATGTGGTGCACGTGCCAGCTGTGCAACTTAACTGCTCAAGGAAGTAGTCATCTAGCAGCTGTATACATGTACCTGTGAAATATGACCCAGGTTGTGCCCGCATGTGGTGTGTCAACCCCTAGATGAATGGGTTATGGTCCATGCACACACACTGCCCTCCCCATAGCCCCACTATGACAAGCCTGCAGAGGTCATCCACTGTGAAATACACCTTTGGGAGAGCTGTACCACAAACATCTCTGTGGCACATCCCATAACTGTGTACTGCTGTAGTGTAATAACCTTGTTAGGTCGGAGTTCTAACCCTAGCCTTGGCAGCTGTCTGTGTCTGTCTGTCTGTGTAGAGCGCAATGCCTTTTTAGGGTGGTCACACTCCCTACAACTGAAATGCTCTATGCCATCCGCCTAGAAATACATCGCTGGGAAGGTTGCATCCCAGTAATCTCTGTAGCATGTGCCATAACGGTATACTGCTGTAGTGTGATAGAATAGTTAGGGAGAAGTTCTAACCTCAGCCCTGGTAAGTGTGTGTGTGTGTGTGTGTGTGTGTGTGTGTGTGTGTGTGTGTGTGTGTGTGTGTGTGTGTGTGTGTGTGTGTGTATGTGTGTCTTTCTCATTCTGTCTGTGTAGAAAGCAATGCATTTTAGGGTAGTCACACCCCCTACAATTTAAATGCTCTACTTTGGTAAGGCTGCTGATGTCATTCACCTAGAAATACATCTCTGGAAAGGTTGTATCCCAGCGATCTCCAAAGCGCATGCTGTAACTGTGTACTGTTGTAGTATGATAGAATAGTTAGGTAAGAGTTCTAATCCCAAACTTTGTGTGTGTGTGTGTGTCTGTCTGTGTAGAAAGCAATGTTTTTAGGGTAGTCACACCCCCTACAATTTAAATGCTCTACTTTGGCAAGGCTGCTGATGTCATTGACCTAGAAATACACCTCTGGCCAAAATGTAGCCCAGTAATCTCTGTAGCGTGTGCCATAACTGCGTACTGCTGTAGTGTGATATCAACCTCTGTTAGGGATTCTATACCCACACATGTCGGTTGTGGATGTTTTGTGTGTGTTTCAATGTCTGTGTAGGGAGAAATGCATTTTAGGCTAGTCACACTCAGTACATGTCAAATGCCCTACTTTGGCAATCCTGCTGGTGTCATTCATTGTGAAATACACCTTTGGGGAAAGGGTTCTCCCCTAATCTCTGTGGCACATCCTGTAAGAACTCCATGCTGTGGTGTGATATAGACCTCTGTTAGGGCTTCTATACCCACACATGTCAGTTGTGGATGTTTTGTGTGTGTTTCAATGTCTGTGTAGGGAGCAATGCATTTTAGGCTAGTCACACTCAGTACATGTCAAATGCCCTACTTTGGCAATCCTGCTGGTGTCATTCATTGTGAAATACACCTTTGGAGAAGGGGTTCTCCATTAATCCCTGTGGTGCGTCCTATAACAGCTCCATGCTGTTGTGTGATATAGACCTCTGTTAGGGGTTCTGTACCCACACATGTCAGTTGTGAATGTTCTGTGTCTGTTTCAATGTCTGTGTATGGAGCAATACATTTTAGGCTATTCACAGTACATTTCAAATGGTCTACTTTGGCAATCCTGCTGATGTCAGCCAATGTGATATATACCTTTGAGGAAGGAGTACTCCAGTAATCTCTGTGGCATGTACTATAACTACATAGTGCTGTAGTGTAATAAACAAGTTATATAGGGGTTCTACTCCCAGACATGACAGGTGTGTGTGTGTGTGTGTGTGTGTGTGTGTGTGTGTGTGTGTGTGTGTGTGTGTGTGTGTGTTTGAAACTCGTATCCTAAGTGGGTGTGAGTTTGTGACACATGGGCCCAATGTGGAGTGGGTTTTGCAAATTTCTTATATGGTGGCCCTAGTATATATCACCATGTCCACTGTACAGGGATAATGGATGTGAAACAGCCAAGAGGCTGGGGTGCAAATCCATACCCATACATGTGACATCAAGGCCAGGCAACCCCAGTATTACCCAGAGCACATTCTCAACCCATGTCTCATACACACACACACACACACACACACACACACACACACACACACACACACACACACACATGCCGAGGCAACAGCCAATATGTGTGTAGTACACTGCATATTGGTGACTGATAGTTACTATGGAGTGAATGCAGTGGCCTACAGAGGGCATAGCACCCTGTCCATCTGTCCAATGGGCACATACATGCAGACAGTGCACCTTCCCCATGTTCCCCACTGGACACCTGCAACACCTGTGGTGCCATCACATGTGACCCACAAAGGACATACCATGCCCGAAAACATGCCCTGAATGGACAGATGGCACTGACACCAGGGAATGTTGTTAGCATGCTATCAATGTAGGTGCAAGGGCAACCTGCTATCTATTACCAGTTCCTGCCACAGGTGGCCAAGACTGGCACATCTGATGATAATCTGTGTACACAACATGGGCCTGACACCCCAGGTACAGTTCCACATGTCACTGTACATGCATGTGGGAGGTGTGCACACTCTAGACGCTGTCCATGTCATGGACTAAGGAACACATACATGGCAAATGATGCATAGCATTGGCTATATGCAATAGTCACCCCGGTGACTGGATGGTGGATACAATACCCACCTGTGTGGGCAAATGCAGAAGCCACAGCCCTGAGCTGCAATGCAGACCATTGTCATGTGGCCTGATGCCAAGGTATACCCATCACCTAGCCTTGTATAGCCGTCTGGCGCAGTTGACCACCACATACCCATGCGAAAAGGCACCCATGCATGTCAGTACTGGCAGTCTGTGTGTTTGTGTGTGTTGTATGATGTGTATGATCACATCCACACTCACTACAACCCCCAGCGGCATACTGAATCATGCTGTCTGATGTCAGACACCTCCCCATCCCTTTTGCCCATATAACCTCCATATGACTCATGTGGTGCATGTGATACCTGCACAGTAATGTGTTGTGGCAATCTCACTAGTGATGAGCTGTATCCCTAGCCCTGCCAAGTGTGTCAGTGTGTGTGCATCCCTGTGAGAGTGTGGCTAAGTTGATTCTGGCACCTGTTCATGCGGTGAGGCACGTGTACTTCACCTACCGTATAGCTACCATATCCTTGTTGCAGATGTCACTCACCATCACATATATGTTCTGAGGACTCCACAACAGGTTACCTATGTGGCGCATCCAATAACTGCATAGGACTGTGATATCACTACATAGTCATGTGGGGTTTGATACCCTGTGCTGGTAGGTGTGTGACACAAACATGCTTCGGTTTTACTCAACCATCCCTCCCTAACTTGTCAATGCCTCTGTCTTCCTCTCTCACTCCCTCACTGGTGGATGTGGAGACCTACACCTGCTTTTCTTAGGCAGCAGCATGTGCATTTTAAGTGATGCTCATGATCAGCTGATGGCCTTTTCACAAATCTCAGCCCTCCCCTAGCTGATTGCATGTGGAACAGCTGTAGTAACATTCCCATAGCCAATTGCATGGAAACACTCCAATATCTAGGAACATCATGTTGGTGTTGATCCTTTTCATTCACTGTGAGCAGGAACTAGATCTGTTGTTTGGCAAACAGCATCTCATATGGATTGGGGATTTACTTCTAACAATATACACTGTGGAAACAGGGCAACACACAGGAGGGGATGTGCCTGACCTGACCACAGACTGTAAGTGCTGCTATGCTGCATTTGGAATAATGTTGGTTTAACAGTGTGTGTGTGTGTGTGTGTGTGTGTGTGTGTGTGTGTGTGTGTGTGTGTGTGTGTGTGTGTGTGTGTTTGTGTGTGTGTGTGGATATGACTGTCCTACATGTTTTAATACCTGACATGTCAGTTCTATGTTTATGAGGTATCCCCATCTGTAGGGTATTCTACAGACTAGGCAGTGTGTTATGCCTTTGGTTTCATGTGTTACCCACAGAGCATCTATCTATGAACTGCAGAAGGTAGTGTGAGGATTGCAGTCTGTGGATGGTGAATGCCGTGACAGTTACTGACCTCATATCCTTCATAGGACATATGTTGCAACAAACCCTGTTACAACAGTATGAGGTTATCACAGCAACATGTCAATATTGGCCCTGTGTATGTGCTTCCAGCCACAACTCTGTCAACCTTTGTACATATGTTGTGCATTAAGAGGTGCATATGTGCTGTACACCATCATTAGTGCCATCTGATAACAAGCCAGTGAGATATCAGACATATATATATATATATATATATATATATCAGAGATATCAGACTGCTTCACGTTATGTACAGTAGGGGTTATATTTGATGACATGACCTGGACATTCTGTGCTTGTTTGTACAGTACTGAGGTCTGTGTAATTATGGTGACTGCCGACAGTGTGTGTATTGTTAATATTTACCTTGGCCTGTGTACAGACTGTGGTAGATGTCATCGTCCTAGGTCCTGTCCTATTTGATGTTACATGCTGCTCCACTGTATGTTACCATATTGGCTTACATGTTTGTAGGGCCATACACATACATGACCCATACTACAGACGGGCATCAGACCACACTGTGTAGCAGCCCAGTATATGTTGGTTCAGTGTGTGAGTGGCACATATGAGGATGGTGTTTAACAGATAGTCCATATACTGTAATATTATGCTAGCTTACCATATGTGGCTGTGGCTGTGTTCACATTGGTTGTGTTTATGCATTTTCACACAAGTGTATCTTAACCTCTGCTGTGACATGCCTGTAGAGCCTGCTATATATGCAGGTGCATGTGCATTCCCCCATAGGAGATGTAGGCCAATGTTGAGCCAGTCTGCCTGTAGCCTGCACAGTGCTTTGTTACATGCCTAGCAGCTTAGTGTACTTACCCAGCGAGGTGTCATGTCCAGATACTTTCCAGATGTACTGCAGCCGGGCCTCCCTTAACAGTCATGTATGTCAGACAGAGCGGTGGGATGCTGTACAGATGTATGTCAATATCTTCTGGGAAGTATGTGGCCATGGCACCTCTGTACCAGCAATTATTATATGTCGGGACAGACAGAAGTGTGTGACTGCATAACCTATGGGGGCGAATGTATACCAGTCGTTACGTGTTATTCCCATCTACATGGCTGTTAACATTCATATTGTCAGGTTTTGTCCACATGTTCTGCACTAAGGGGCTCTGTGTATACCTCTGGACTATACAGAGTGTGTCAGAATGTCCACATCTATTGACCAATATCTCTGCTGTAGTCCACAGGAGGATTACGTGCTTGCAGCGGTACTGTACTATGATGTCCTTAGGATGTCTGTCAGTAGCCAATGGCGCACATATGAAAAGCAGATGTGACCTCCCACACACACCATGTCTGTGAAGACAATCCCTATTACAGTAGCAGTAGTCTGCTAATATACCTGCTATACATGCCTGACATCCCCTTGCACTATGAAGGTGGGACTATAGGGGATGAGATAGGGCTACACCCCATGTTCAGGACATATGGTGAATATATATGTACATATGATTATCCAGATATCTATATAGATAATCACACATGTGCATATCAACATATATAGATGGGTGTGTATATGTGCATAGATATGCATATACACACCCAGATATATACATATACAGAGCAGTATATGTATACAGATATACAGACAGAGATACATATGCACATATACGTATACCATGCTGCCAGTCCACTGCTGTTGTATCCCCCACACATATGGTGGGGCTGGGTCCATATATGTGTGGGCTTCACCTACACAATACATGTGTGCCCATATGCACTCCAGAGGCCAGTGTATGTAACAGTGGTATATGGCCTTGTATTAGTGAGTCTAGGAGGAGGATGCGCAATACATAGCCTAGGCTGTTACAACATGTCCCCCATGGGGTGAGCTGCCTTAAGGTATCTGGATGTACAGTACCATACATGTCACCTATCTTGACATTACTTACATAAAGTGGGTTACTGCAAGCCTACTGCCTCTTGCCATACAGACTGTTCTGTTTGCCAGTGTGCCTGTGATGGTGTCAGTTATGCCTTGTTATGTAAAAGTTACATCCCATTTGGTCAACTGAAGTCTTTACCACCTAGTAATTGTGTATAGAGTGTAGCTAGAGGCTGCTGGACTATATACCTGCATCACTTACTGTTGATTGTGTGGTATCCTGTGGCCCAGTCTGTCTTTACTAATGTACAATTTGAAGGGCTTGGCCTGGACAGCAACAGTTGTGGACCTTTCCAGACTACTGTATTAGTATAACTGTTTCACAGTTACATAACTCTGTTGATATGGATGTCAGTGTATGAACAGCTATATGACATGGCATATAAATCTGTAATAGTACACAAATAAAGGTATTCCATTTCTGCAAACCTGTGTGTGGTGTTTATCCTATGACCTCTCTGTGGGTATATGTTGCAGGCAACGAATGTCATTTGTATGGGTGGCTCATCCAGTGTCCAGTTGTTAGGGTGTTAACTGTAAGCATAGTGGCTGTACCAGATTGTGTACCCCTACTACATAAGTATCTTACTGTACATATCTCTGCATGTGTATGTGTAGTCACATGTATATCTATATCTATCTATATATATCTATAGCTATATATATATATATATATATATATATATATATATATATATATATATATATATATATCTGTATCTGCATATATGTGTCTGTGTATATGTACCCTGGGGATGTTGATAGCTTCCACATTTTACATTTCCTATGTGAGCCAGACTGTACTGCATGATATGTTATCAATACCAGCCTGACATCATAGAGGTGGGATGCAGTACTCTTAACATCATGTGCCCATGTTGTGTCAGGTCCTGGTTATGGGATCTGCAACACTTGGTAGTGTATTGCAGGGCGGACGTGTTTGGTTGTGGGGGGGGTATGCCAATTCGTACTAGACGTATATTGTTTGGGGCCTCTCAACTCCATTAATGGTGCATGAGGACATATATGTTTCTGTTAATCTACCATTGCTCTCTACAGATGTATGGCCATATATACCTATATAGGTGTATATATTTGCTTACATATATATAACTACATCTGTATATACCTAAAGAGATATATATCTGCATACATATATGTAACTTGCTGTGTATATGTTGGCATATAGGTGTTTAACTATGTATGTGTAGATGTAGGCATTTGCATGTATATATGTTCATATATATTCATATATGTATATATTTTTAAATATATATATATATATATATATATATATATATATATATATATATGTTGTATCTATTTCAATATTAATATATGTACACACACATACATCTACATGTTGGTATACATTCTCTGTACTGTTGCATGACTGGGCTAGATGATATGTTTGTGAAAACATTAGATTTATTTATATCTGGCATGGCTTAGTGATAAATCTCTTTGTCTATGGTGTGCAGGGTCCTGGATTTCAGCCTTGCTGAGGCTGTTTATTTTGTTGCTGGGCAGAACATGGGTCATTGGCTAAAGAGTGATTAAGGCACTTTAAAGCAATTGTAAGCGGTTTTGCGCATGTCTGTGTGACAGTTAGCACTGCTAACTTCTGGTTACAGTTTCTTACACTGTTAGCTTCTAAATTTCTTAATCTGTGTAGGCAGTGCTTACTCCCATGCAAACAGGCTTAAACCCACTTACTGCTGCTTAAAAGTGCTTAGTCCTGCTTACCCCCCACTCTAATTTCTTTAAAAGAAAAGAAAAAGGGGTTGATAGAAAAGTGGTGAAAAAAGGGGCACAAAGAGGGAAAGATAGTAGGGAAATTAGCCAGGGATGTACAGGGTGGGTGTAGGGAAGGTCCATAGCTGCCCATTTCTTCTACAGCAACAGTTGTGCATATACATTGAATTTGGAGGTAGATGTGGACACTCAAACTCCTGGGTGGGGGAGAGGACAACAATAATTCATTGTGATGCCAATTAGACTGGATTGCATGTGTTCAGTGAACACGTGTGTGAAATGGACAGCTATGTTTGGAACAAGATTTTTTTTGTGGGAACAGATTTCCCTTTTTTTTCAGGTGAGAATGGGATGTTGGGGAGGGGTAGTAGGTATATTTGGGAAGGTAGGTTGGGTAGGTTAACAGGCAAGACAAATAAGATGCATACAGAGGCAGTATATGACACATGGGGGGTAAACACCTTGGACGAGGAGGGGTGTTTGGAAGTCACAAACCCATGAGCCACCAAATGGAAACAGTGGGACTGAGGTCCCCACCCAGGGGCAGTCTCCACTGCACCTTCACGGCCCCAAAGGTGGCTGTGCTGGGGACTGGGTAGGAGGGGCAGGCTCACCCTCTAATTGCACCACGTGGCCCTCAAGCTGGCGTAGCTTGTCTCGAATCTCCTTGTCGAGCTTGCTATGCACCACAGCCTGGACCTGACAGCAGGTGACAGGTACTACTCCGCCCCCACTCCCGGGGGGGTGAGCCCCATCCCCTGCAGCAGTTCTACCCAAAGGTGGTGCAGGGCCAATGGAGGAGGAGATCCCAGGCTGGGCCCCAGATGAGCTGGTGCCATGGCCAGCTGAGGTGGGACAGGTGGGTTCAGTGGGACTGGCCTTCCCATACGAGGTATCGTGTTGCAGTTTTAAGAAATATATCAGTTAGTAATAGTCAACAGCATTCAGGATTAGTTATAACAGCATGCATAGGTATTCCCATTAATGCAAGACACCAGATTTACAACAGTTGCAGAGCGAGCAGAGCACATGCATATATGGGACAACAGTGGCCATTACAACAGCATGCAGATTTCATTGATGACAACAGGCCACCAACAAGGGAGTATTTTAACATGGCACATGCATGGAACCAAATGTGAATATTTATAAACAAATAGGACATATGTCCCAACAAAAGTTTGGAGTGTACACGTACCCATTGAGGTGTGTAATTAGGTTATTGTTGCACATATGATGGGGGTGAGAGAGAGAGGTCAATTAACAACTAATATATCCCTGTAGTTTTCACAACTTTCTTAGTCACTGCAGTGATCTGTTCCTTACATGTATTATTACACTACCCAATGTCCTTACTTTGTACAATGGTATGTTTGTAAATTAGTATATACGTGGGCTGTGTCGCACATATAGGCTACACCTCTTACCTGTTATAGCTGTTGAGAAAATCATTGTTAACACTACCTGATGATTTCTACACATACTCCCAGATTCCATGCTTGTAGACAGGTATATAATTGAACTGTGTTGTACCTATATTCTACACCTCTTACCTGGTACAGCTGTTAAGAAAACATTGTTAACACTACCTGACGATCTCTGCACATACTCCCAAATTCCATGCTTGTAGACAAGTATATAAGTGAACTGTGTTGCACCTACAGTCAACACCTCTTGCCTGTTATAGCTGTGGAGAAAATCTTTGTTAACACTACCTGACAAATTCTACACATACTCCCAGATTCCATGTTGATGTTATACACATACCTAACAATCTGTTATTGCACACACTCTGGACAAGGCTTGACAGGATGCAGGTGTTAATGTGACATATTTTGAGAATTGCTGTCATACACTTTGTGTGAGATGCTACAATGACAGGTTTGTTTCCATACACATTCGCTGACTATGTACAGGTCTGACTATCAGTTATATGCCAGTAAAAGCTACCTACATTTCTTGGATCATCACACTGATTTGTCAGGAGAACAGGTTACAGGGCAGCAGATTTGGGCCATTTATCTAGACATGCTGGACAGATCAGAAAAGTTGTGGGGTATGACTATGCATACAGCTTACTACCTGAATATTCCACCACAGTCTGTACAGTTGATGGTTATGATTATGCTTACAGCTTACTATCTGAACATTCTAGCAAATTCTGTACAGTTGTTGGGTCTAATTATGCATACAGTTTTCTATCTGAACATTCTCACAAACTCTGTACAGTTGTGGGGTATGATTATGCATACAACTTACTACCACTCCCAGGATTCAAACCCCTGCTGTGTGTGGTAAACACATTACAGTTGACATCACAGTACACTGTGCTATCAGGGAATTGGAGTGAAGTGTTCCAATGTTTTCTGTCTAAGTCTCCCTCAGTTGTACAATATGACTGACCTCTTGGGACTTCCAACATTGTTATACTGAACTTTCTACACATTTTATCTGCGTTCAGCAGTGTGGCTAACACTGCTTAATACAACATTACTATTTATAGAATGCAACATTACAAGAACATATGAAAGCAGACTGTACACAAGCACTCCAGGGGTTATACTTTTATTCACAAGATATTACACCTTTATTTACACACACCCTATATGACAGTCTTCCTGAAATATTGTCTAGTTTATTCAGTACATCCCATACACAATACATTTTTATACTGGTACAACACTTTCTAGAATGGTTATATTTATTTGTTATGATAGTACATGCAAGATTATTACTAACCTGCCTCGTGATGCAGCCTTTGCAGCCTAGCAGCATGGGCTTTATGGTTCACAGCCCACTCATCTGCAGCTGTCAGAGAGATACAGTGATATTTAGCCAGTACCTATCCATAGTATACACAAGCTAGGCAATCATTATCTATGTAGTAGAATGAGTACTTACTCAGTGCTGGGGCATTGGCCATCCCCCTTGATTCTTGGATCCACTGCTCCAAGAGATCCCCTCTCCACTGCTTCAGGTCAGCATAGTGATGCATGACCTGCTCACCAGTCCAGGGAGTATAGGTGGCACTGGTCAGGCCACTTGTGAGACTGTCCCAGGCCTCAACTTTATACTGAGAGCCCTGTTACTGGCCCTGCAGTAGTCTCTTGCTCATGGTGGTTTTACCAAGAGCCATACCATGAATCTGGACTCCTGGGTGCCCCAGCGCTGTGCTCTAAATCAAGTGTCTTCCCAACTCCAGCCATTCTGCCTACAGTAGGGAGCTGCAACCAGTTATGGGAAGTATTCATGCCTGTGGGGTTTAAATACACCCAATTTCCCACACTTTTCCATGTTTGGATGGTTTGGAAAGGCTAAGCTATGGGCACACCTGCTTACCTAATGTTGGCATCGCTTATAGGGGTATACCACTGGGCAGATTGAGTTAGACAGCCTACACATTGCTTACACCAACTAAGCTGAGCTGTGCAATGCTTAACATTGCTTAATATTTAATTTGCTGCGTTCAGCAGTGTGGCTAACACTGCTTAATACAACATTACTATTTATAGAATGCAACATTACAAGAACATATGAAAGCAGACTGTACACAAGCACTCCAGGGGTTATACTTTTATTCACAAGATATTACACCTTTATTTACACACACCCTATATGACAGTCTTCCTGAAATATTGTCTAGTTTATTCAGTACATCCCATACACAATACATTTTTATACTGGTACAACACTTTCTAGAATGGTTATATTTATTTGTTATGATAGTACATGCAAGATTATTACTAACCTGCCTCGTGATGCAGCCTTTGCAGCCTAGCAGCATGGGCTTTATGGTTCACAGCCCACTCATCTGCAGCTGTCAGAGAGATACAGTGATATTTAGCCAGTACCTATCCATAGTATACACAAGCTAGGCAATCATTATCTACGTAGTAGAATGAGTACTTACTCAGTGCTGGGGCATTGGCCATCCCCCTTGATTCTTGGATCCACTGCTCCAAGAGATCCCCTCTCCACTGCTTCAGGTCAGCATAGTGATGCATGACCTGCTCACCAGTCCAGGGAGTATAGGTGGCACTGGTCAGGCCACTTGTGAGACTGTCCCAGGCCTCAACTTTATACTGAGAGCCCTGTTACTGGCCCTGCAGTAGTCTCTTGCTCATGGTGGTTTTACCAAGAGCCATACCATGAATCTGGACTCCTGGGTGCCCCAGCGCTGTGCTCTAAATCAAGTGTCTTCCCAACTCCAGCCATTCTGCCTACAGTAGGGAGCTGCAACCAGTTATGGGAAGTATTCATGCCTGTGGGGTTTAAATACACCCAATTTCCCACACTTTTCCATGTTTGGATGGTTTGGAAAGGCTAAGCTATGGGCACACCTGCTTACCTAATGTTGGCATCGCTTATAGGGGTATACCACTGGGCAGATTGAGTTAGACAGCCTACACATTGCTTACACCAACTAAGCTGAGCTGTGCAATGCTTAACATTGCTTAATATTTAATTTGCATTATATTTTCCTTTTAGCATTGATTTATTATTTGTTACATCTTATATATGTGTCTGGTATCCGTGATTCATGTGTACGTACACTGTATGGGGTCCTGGGGCCTTCAACACTTTATTACGATAACACCTCACATCTGGCCTTACTGCAGTACTCCAGTTCACATATTTATGTTATGTAGCAGGTTATACAACATCACACTGTACATAGATTCCTTTCACGTGTTCAGTTTGATTTTCCTATGGTGAGGATTTGTTTGTTGAAACCTCAATCATATGTACTGCTATGATGGCTTAGTGGTTAACTATTGTAACTGTAGTGTACAGAGTCCTGGGTTTGAGCCTTGCAGAGGCTGTTTATTTTGTTGCTGGGCAGAACACGGGCCATTGGATACAGAGTGATTAAGGCACTTTAAAGCAGTTATAAGCAGGTTTGCATGGATTTGCGCAGAGGTAAGCACTGCTAACTTCTGGTTACAGTTACTTATACTCAGTTAGCTTCTAAACTGCTTAATCTGTGTAGGCAGTGCTTGCTCCCATGCAAACGCACTTAAACATGCTTACTAGTGCTTAAATATGCTTACTACTGCTTATTTGTGCTTAAACTTGCTTACTAGTGCCTTATTCATTATGACACTGACACTTCACATGTACATTTCCTGCAGTACTCCAGTTCATAAATATATGTTATTTAGTGGGTTTTGAAACAAAAATATTGGTTATAACATGCTTTGCCATGTAAAATATACTGTGCTGCAGTAGGACTCGAACTGGGAATGTCTGCTCGTTAGGCAAATGCTCTGCCCACTACACTATTGCTGTGCTGTTTCATTTGCATATATCTTACTTGTTATCCTCTTCAGCCTTTTAAGCTGCTTTAACCGTAGCTAAGTGATGGGCACATCCGCACACCTACCGTTAGCTGTACTCGGATTTTTAAAAAAATGAATAAAAGGGATTCTTCATTTAATTTATACATACTGTTGCTGTTGTACACATGGGGGACTGTTGGTGGAGATATGCAGACACCTATGAATGGTCTCACTTATTTCTTACCCCTTTCTGCTGTTCTACATTGCGGGGGTGTGTTTATTCTGAGAGCTCTGCTCTCAGACACACCCCCTACATTCTTACAGGCTCTGTGTAAGCCTAGGAGCTTTGGCAGCATACCTTATTAATATGCATGGCACACTGCCATCCTGCTCCTAAACAGGTGCTTCCATGCAGGACTAAGCTAGTCCTGCACGGAAGATTAGTAAATCTGGGGGGTCTATCTGTATAAAAATTTGTCTGATCCTCTTTTCATGTATTTCATTTTTGGTACTTGGATTCAATGAAGAGTGATACTATAATTCAAGCCCTACCTACCATATGATAACCTGAATAATTACTCTAACTAACAGCTTGTTATCTCCATTTGCTATACTGTTTTCAGAGGGTCGTAGACCTACTAGCATTATGCTTGGCTGATTAATGAATGCATTTATGTTTTTGAATTTCTATCCCTGTTTATTTATTCCCCCCACCACCACATTTTTTAACTTCTGAAGCGATTTAAATGCCTTAAAAATGTTACAGATTCATGTTATGCAAAAGTGGTTATTATAATATATATCAAATCGTCATCTGCTAGAGAGCACTTAACTGTGAAGGGTTGCCATGGTAGCAGTGTAAATGTAATGTGCAGCTTGATAGGATTAATGCTACAAGATCAATGCTAAGAAGTGAGCAAATGCCTGTTTATGAATTGTTGCAATCATTTACCTTTTTTTAAGAATCAATGTTAATTACTTAATGCTATCCCTAGGAATGGCTAACACACACAGTACTCAACTTCACAGCATGTCAGCATACTGTGCTGATGCTGTGAACGTTAATGCATTCCCTTCAAGAATATAGGCAAGCATATATTGTGTATGCAATGACCTTTACTTTTTTAAAAATAGTTTATTTATTTTGCACAGTGAAATTACTTTTTTTCATACCTCTCAACCTCTTAGAGCAATAAATCGGACAAAGACAAAAATATAAGTGGGACAAAGGCCCAAAAATAGGGACAAATTTTAAATATTGCTCTTACAAATTTAGAAAGTTGATAGAATAACAGGTTTTGCATTAGCATGCATTTTCTGAAGGATATTAAGTCTGAAACTCAAATCTATGTAATTATTTTCTAACTTCTCTGCATGTCCTCCCTGCGGTCGAGTGGCCTCCGAAAGACATGTGTGAATGGGCGTACCTTCACTGAAGGTTGGGCGTCGGGCTGGCAACTCGGCACCATAAAAATCTACTGCCAATCATTAGTGGACCGGAGTTCTGCTGTGGCTACCCAAACCGGAAAAAGCCAAAAAGACAAACAGGCCTTTAATGATTTGCCGCAAATTTGTCAGAAAACCACATTTGTTTTAAAAACAGACCAAAAATATGAGGCAAAAATCAGGACATTTTGCAAAAATCTGTACAGTTGAAAGGTATGGTTTTTTTTTGCTTTGTTGGTTTCAGGAGTATTTTTTTGTTGCTGTTGTTCAATACTGACAATGTATGCTAACCAGAAATTTGTACTATACCAGGTGGGATGCTATACTTGGCTGATGTGGGGCTAAATTCTGTAATGTTGCCAACAGTTCCAATAATCCTGGCTATATACCTGGCCACTTGAATGTAGTGAAGCTTCCATGTAGGAATAGTTTACTTATAGCTGGGAAGTGTTATAGGCTGTAGTTTCTGCATGGCATATGAAGGCACTGTAGCTCACTGAAGCAACAATGCTGTAGATCATTTCATCCGAGTGATTTTCACCAAGACACTCACCCAAAGAAGAATATAGTTGTGTCACTTACTCACTATAACAGCAAATATTCAAATAATAGGATCATTGTTGTTAAAGAAGATTCATATTACAGCAGAGCTGTGACTAGGGCTGGGCAAAGGGGGCTGCTGCCTTGGGTGCAAGCTGTTAGAGGGTGCAATCTGCAGGTGCCGATGGGGAGGAAGTGTTGTAGCAGTCCTCATTTATGAAGCCATGTGGAACCCAGGGCTTCATAAAAAATTGTTGACACTGCATTCTCAATTGTGGTGAATCCCAGCATGTGCTAGTATTTTTTTTTAATTTTATTAACATTTGTTTACCGGGAAAGTTTTAGTAACTGTAGCAAGATCATAACTACAGAAGCTTGCTACACCTATAGGAGAACGGCAGATGGTGTTCCAGTCTGGGGAACTATCCAGGGCAGTAGATGAGCTACAGTCCTGCAAATGGGATACAGCCAAAGGCAGATATCAGGCCTCTGGCCATATTTTTAGAGCAGGTAGACATCCCTATTAGTATGTGGCTGCAATCTCATGTTGTGGCCATTACTGGGAGTCTGACTATAAAGACAAAAATACCCATATGCCTTACTCTCATCCTAGGAAATAATGAACAGAGTAATCATAACGTCAAATGTTCTTTCTCTCTTGTAAAACAGCACTGAAGGCCTAAATCAAATGCCTACATTATACAGCAGGGTAAAACTATCCAGAAGCACTGTAAAAAAAATAAACAAATGAAAATGTAGCTTGTCTCATAGTAAGTCAGTAATAAGGAGAAACAGCGACACATATAAATACTATATAATATGTCAAACTAGATAAACAACACACATAAAGGCTGTAAGTAGCACAGAACTAGCTATAAACAAAGGTCATCAGACGTTTTATAATGTGCATGATTAGTGCTGTGAAGGGAGCCTATCTTATAGTAAAGAGAATATTTTCAAAACATTTAATACCATGGTGAATACCTCACAGAATGCATATTACTATCAGTGCTATAGGAGACTTGAAATATTATAAGAAAAGAACTGCCCAGTGTATCACTGGTTTATAGGTTCATAGGTAGGTACTAGGCTATCAGCTCAAGGGCCTAAGTAAGCCTAGCCAACAAGGTTCCCTGGCTTATGCCACCCAAGAAAGTTAATTTCCTTTGCCCCTGTCAAGCAGAGCCACAGAAGTGATCCCCGAGGTGCTGCATTTCCTATTTCCCATCCACTCATCAAGATTGCTAATGAGGAACTTTGCTTGACTTAGGAGAGTAGCTTGTTCCAGAGTATAGGATGTCTCTGGGACAGGAATCTATCCCTCCAGCATGTCCTGTTTATTGTGGTGACAAGATTTAGGTCCCTAGAGTGTGAAGCTCGGAGCACTTGGGATTTCTTTAGGTGCAGCATGTCCAACAGCTCTGGGTTTAACATAGCTTTATATGTTAGGCAGAGATCTCCTCGGAGGAGATGATATGCTACAGAGTAAAGCTGGAGTTTTTTGAGATGGTCAGTGTAGGGTATCTGTTTGAGGCAAGTAATCCTCTTTGTGAGGTACTTCTGTGGCCTTTCCAGCTGCTGCAGATGTCTTGTGAGGTACATTCCAAAAGGGGCGTTTTACTTTATAATGGATCTAATGAGTGCTGAGTAGAGGGGAACAATGACCTTTTTTCTCCTGGATGAGAACCCTTTTGTGATGAGGTGTGCCACATAGAAGGATTTCCTGACTACTATGGCGATGTGATTATCAAAGGAGAGACTACTGTCCACCTGGGTCCCAAGGTCTCTTATCACACATTCGGCGTTAAGTAGACTGCCGTTTATGTGGTAGTTCATGGGTACAGGCCATGCCTCTGACACCAGGCATCTGTCTCAGTGAGGCCCTTCTGTAGGATGTCCACGTCATTTGGGGACTCAACTGTGGCTCCTAATTTGCAGTCATCTGTGAACTTCATTAGCTGGAGGCCTTCTGTGTTAGCCTGTACTTCAGAGAAGTAGATACCAAACAGGAACAGTCCCAGGACTGAACCCTGTGGTACTCCACTTGTCACTGGTTTGAAGTCAGATTTGGAGTCTGCAACTTTTACAGTGTGGGTTCTGTCAGTGAGCCAGTTGGCAATCCATCTTGTGATGTAGGGATTTATACCTAGTTTAGTGAGTTTAGCTATAATTCCAGAATGGGGGATGGTGTCGAAAGCCTTGGCGAGGTCAAGATAGGCTGTGTGAACCACCTTACTCTCATCTACAGTTTTGCTGACTGCCTCAAAGAAGTCAATTAGGTTCAGAAGACATGATCTGCCTTTCACAAACCTGAACTGGTTGGGATCCAGAGTTTGGAGGTTACCAATGTCTTTGTTTATGAGTTCCATGATGATACGTTCATGCGTTTGCATGGGCCCTGCAGACCAGGTTCATCAGGCTAATAGGGCGATAGTTCCTAGGATCAGTGGTGGCTCCCCCTTTGTGGAGTGGGATAACTGTTGCTGTGTGCCATTCAGTGGGCACAAAGCCTGACGTGAGACTATGATTGAACATGGTGCTTAGGTGGGGAGCCTGTTCGTTATGAAGTTCATGTAAAACACAGCCTGGGATGTTGTCCTGTCCCATGGATGCTGTGTATTTGGTTTTAGAAAGTGCAGCTTTTACCTGCATAGATGTGATTAAAGGGACTCTTCATTCTTCCTATATCGATATGGGCCTTTTAGGGGGTGAGAGGGGGGTAAAGTTAGTACTGAACCTATCTGCCAGGATGTTGGCAATATCTGTTGGCTCTGTAATTTTCATGCCATTGTGCTGTATCTCAGAGCAGATCTGGTTGTTGCCATTGAGATTCTTGACATAACTATAGAATGCTTTGTGGTTGCTCTTAGAATCAGTGGTGATTTTGTTTTCATAGTAAAGGATCTCAGCTTCTTACTGAGGCTGACCAGGGAGCTCCTACAATCATGGAATTTTACTCTCTTTTGCAACAGTTTCTTCCTTCTGTTGTAGAGTTTGTTTATGGCAGGGGACCATCAGATTGGCTTCCTTTTTTTGGAGGATACCGTCTTGGTTCTATTTGGGATAGCACGATCCATGCATTCGTGTAAGTGCTTATAGAGTGCATTAGTGTAGGATTTAGCAGTCGTAACTGTATTGTCCATCTGCATGGGTGTCATAAAGTTTGCCACTTCTGTCTTAAGAAACATGAAGTTGGCTTTGGAGAAATTTTTTACCGTGGTTTCCTTAATGGTGGGTGGGGGGTGGGTTGTGGATATCTTGGGTGATTAGCTTTTGGTTGGATCTGACCAACGAGTAGTTGACTTCAGGTGTGGAACACTGGTCACTCATATTGGTAATGACAAGGTCTAGGATATTGCTGCCCTTGGTGGGGGTGTGGATAAGTTGATCCAGGGCATTGGAATTAATGAATTCCAGAAAGGGTTGAGCGAAGGAGTTGGTACATGAGTAGTTTTCCCAGTTAATGGTGGGGTAGTTGAAATTGCCCATTATTAGGTTGTTTGGTTGAACCCTAATATTTTCCAGTATATTAAGAAAAGAGGAGTGGGAATCCTGGGGCATGGTGGGAGTTCTGTAGCAAGCTACAATTTGGATTGCAGTTTAGCCCAGGGTTAGTTTCACTTGGATAACCTCGGATGCATTACGCTGTGCAACTAGCCTAGAGGTGTGGATATCCTTAATGAATATGGACCCACCTCCACCTTTGGTGTTCTGGTACAGGTTAGATGGCCGAAAAGTGTTGTTGTTGTGTCTTTCGGCTTTTCTCGGTTAGGGGTCGCCACAGCGGAACTCCGGTCCGCTAATGATTGGCAGTAGATTTTTACGTACCGAGTTGCTGGCTCTGACGCACAACCTTCAACAAAGGTACGCCCATTCACGCATGTCTCCACACAGAAGACGCTCTAGCTGAGAATCGAACAGGACAACATCTTACTGTGAGGCGACAATGCTACCGCAGCACCACCACCGCAGTTAGATGGCCAAAAAGTGTGGTATGAGTTATAGCCTGGTAATGCAGGGGTGCTCTCTAGAGCCTAGAACCAGGTCTCAGTCACTGCACAGATATCGATGTTCCCAATTTTAAGGAGTGCCTCAAGTGAGTGCATTTTGAGATTTAGCCTTTTAGCATTGAGTAGCATTAACCTCAGTTTTTGCTTGCCTGTTCCTGTTGCAGTGGTGAATTTGTCATTTGAACCTTGCCTAAAAAGGCACTATAGGGGTGGCAAGACCCTTAACCAGTATCCAGAATCCCAGGGGCAACAGGTGTAGGCCATCTCTGGCAAAGCACTGTGGTCTGTCGACCATGTCGTCCCAGGCAGACAGATACTGGATCCCCTTGAATGACACCAGATGCTTAGCCAATTGCTGAAGTCAATAATTTTATCCTTGTACTGCGGTATCATTCTGGGTGATGGCAGGATGCTACTCAAGGCTAGGGTCATACCTGCATGGGCTACAAGATTGGAGAGCTGCTCCATGTCTCTTTTCATGAAGTCCAGGGAGGTATGTCTCAGGTCAATCACACCAACATGGACCATGACAGAGTCATGTTTGTACTTGTGGAGTGACCTGAGTGCGTGGGTTATGTGGCAGATCCTGGCACCTGACAGGGAGCTGACGGTAACCTTCTCCTCATTTAGCATGGTGAGTGGGACATCAGTGTGCCTGAGTCACCTATGACTAGTGTGTTGGGTATGTTGTTTTGCCTTATGGGCTGTGGTTTATTGGCACATTGAGTCTGTGGGCTATGTGTCATTTGGGTTGTGTTGGTGGGTGGAGGTTGCTTGCATTTCTACTTTGGAGGTCTCTGTTGCTTGAGCAGATTATTATTGAGAGCCTCTGTGAATGTGTTTGTGTTTCTATGTGTGGATTTTGGTGGTGTAGGTTTAGTGGGACTATGTGATGAGTGAGGTGTGGTGCAAGTGTTTACCGTCTCTGCTTGACTGTCAAGTTCAGTCTTGGTTGGAGAGAGCTTTACCTCCAGTTTAGCCTGATAAGTGCATCTTTCACAGGTTGTGGTGTTGGGTGGTAGGAGGAGAGGGTTGTCTGTGTACATGAGGCAATTGCTACATTGCCCCAAGATGCCCGGATTCATCAGATAAGACAGGAGAGAACACTGGGAGCTGACCCTTGGACATGCCTGAATAAAAAAACTATTTTCCTCTAGACAAGTGAGGTATTGTGGATGGTCTAAAGCACGCCCTACAAGATAGTCAAATCAAATCTGGCTTACCATCCATTTTTTTTTACCCTTGATGCATGTGAATGGATATCTAAGTAGTGATCTCACAAACACTTTGTGCAAATACATTTTAATGAAGGCTGCAATAGTAGATGTAGTGTTGAAAAAAGTGGTCCCTACCATCCCCATTTACATTTGCTGTATTTATCATAGCAGAAAGTACTGCAACTGGCCAACCATTTAGAAAGGATTTGTTTACTGACGGAACAATCCTGTTTTCCTTTCACAAAAGGTACAGTAGGTATACAAATGGTTTTAAGGCTCTTCAGAGATCACTTTAGGAATTAAAGAGGGGTTAGTTCTTAAATACCCTGTGCTTGTGGAAGATTGTGTTCGGCTACTCATTCTTCAAATCTTGAGGCTTACCTTTGCTTCATTTAACAGCAGTTAAAGGCACCATTTACTAAAAAAGATATCTGAGATAAATGAAAATATATAAAATTATTAGTCACAGGTGAGAGAAATTCAGTTTGCCCAGAAACAAAATATAAATCACACGCAGGAGCTACCAGATATCTTGAAAGCCTGAGATGAAGGATTCCCTTCAAGGTACATTTTACCAGCAAGCTAAACAATTACTGTTAGAGAAACATTTACATAAATGTTGCAGATGAAAACCCCTTGATGGAAAAACAGAGCAGACCATCATTAAATTAAGTAACGAAGTTATCTTAAAACTGAGGGATTGAACAAGATTACAGATTTAGTCCCATTTTCTTTCACAAATTAAGAAATCTAGTTTGTTTTGAAAGGTATGCTTTGCTACAACCAGCCTATTTGCTTCTCTTAAAAATAGACAGGATCTCAGAGGAAGAAAATGAACTACCACCAGAAATTAGCCTAAAATATTCCAGGTTATTAAGTAGCGGGATATGAGATTGTATAAAGGACCATGGCCTTCTGGGAATGTGGAGGCTTGCTGGCAGTGATATGAATACCAGTGTTAAAAAACTGGCCACTGTTACTTGGGCCAACAATTTCTTATACGAATGAGATTTATATATATATATTTTTTTCTTTCATCAGCAGTTTCTCAGTTGCATAGATTGAAAGAAATATATAAAGCAAAGTTTGGAGTCGGTAGTGTCAGCTAACGCTAGATGTGTGACTGCATGAAGCAGAAGACAATAATCTGATAGTTTTATACAACACAGAGACACTTTTGGACATCATCGTTTTTCTGATAACCTTATGAAGGCATTTTTGAACAGCAGTTTCAACTTCAGGCATGCTGAGATTTGCTTCTGCTGTGCTTCCTCAAATTACAGTCAGCTGAAGCTTCAAACAGAGAAAAAAATTCAGTTGAATTTTCAAGCTCTCGAAAGGTCTACAAATGTAGTTTTGAAGGGGACAGCCCCCCTGCAACCCCCTAGGTTAATTATACTAAATCCATAGGTATATAACCATAGAGAAAAGGGAAAAGACCATAGACAGCATATCACTTTTGGTGTACAGACAGAAACTGCATAAGCAGTAATTTATTTTCAGTGGCAAAAATTGATTGCCGAGTTGAATATCATTGACTTAAAACTGACAAGTTGAAACCTTCTCTACCAAAAACCCATTGCCAAATATTATATGTATATGTGTGTGTATTAGGCAATGTAAACATCGACTGGAATAAAATCAACAGTCCCATACCCTCCCTGTCCATTAACCTCTTTAACATTACTCAAGTAACCCACTCTATCACCAGACCCAATAAAACAAATCCCCCAGAATTCACTCTTGACTGGATCTTAGTCACCCATCCAAATAAAATGACCAACTCTGGCACCATCCCTGACTCTATTAGTGACCAACTCCCATCTTTCATTTACTGTGCAACCACCTCCCACCCACACCAACATCAATATATTCAATCTCGCAGCCTTAGTAAATTTGACCCCAAAACCTTCTCTAACTATCTCAAACAAATGAATTGGAACATTCTAAAAACCCTTCCACTCGATAAAGCAATAGACCACTTTAATTCTACTTTCCTAGATTCTCTAAATTCCCTAGCTCCACCAAGGAAAAAAAGAATAAAAACTATAACTGCCCCTTGGCTAACCCAAGAAACAAAGCAAATTATCATCAAAGAGACAAATCCTGGAAGCTTTAACAAAAGAATAAACTTCCCGAAACCATTCTCCAATATACACACCTCCGTAACTTTGCAAAAAAACAAATCTTCAAAGACAAAAAATCCTACTACACTAAGCTCCAATCCAACCACCCCCAAAACCCTAGGCTTTTCTGGAACTCCATAAACTCACTCCTCAACTCAGGCTTCAAAAATAACCCTTGTCTGGACCCAAGTAAATCTGACCTCGAATTAACCTCACTATTCAACTCTTTCTTTATAGAATCAATATCCAACCTAACGAAAACTTTTCCCAACAACGACCCATATCTCCTACATTCTACCTAATCTAAGTCCCCGAATAATTTCCCCCCTATGTTTGAGCTTAAACCTGTCTCCACAAACTACATAAAAAGACTTCTATCCAAACTTAAACCCTGCTCCAATGCACCCGACAACATCCCCTCTTCCTTTCTCAAGTCTGCTTCCAATGGTATAGCTCTCCAAATTAGTATCCTAATTAATAGATACATAAAGGAATCCTATGTCCCTAAACTCTGGCATTCCACCTTTATTCTTCCGCCCCACAAGGGAGACAAAAACACTAACATTTCAAACTTCCACCCTATAGCTCTTTCTCTCCAATCTCCAGAATCCTAGAAAAATGCATCCACCTCCAACTTATGCCTTTTCTGACTAAAAAACAACTTCTTACCCCTACCCAACATGGCTTCCAATCAAGATATAGCACCATAACAACTCTTCTTTCATTCTTAGAAACTGTCAGTCAAGCCCAAGATTCTGGGAACTTAGTATCTGCAGTGCTCCTAGATCTCTCTAAAACATTCAACACTGTTTCCCATAAGCACCTTCTAAGTCACCTCTCAAACCTAAATCTCTCCCAAAACACTCTTTCCTGGTTCTCAAGCTATCTGTCAGATAGATCTCAGGCTGTGAAATGGAAAAAAGGCACCTCACCTTTCTTACCCACCCCTACCAGAATACCACAGGGTTCCATCCTAGGACCAATGCTGTTTAATATCTTTATCAATAACTTTCACTCTTCTATTCCTAATGCCAAAGTCATCCAATATGCAGAGGCCTTTGCACTTATCTGCTCTGCCTCTAACCTCCCTGAACTCCTATTCAAAACTCAGACTGCCTTCTCAACTGCTGAGATCTGGATGTGCCAAAATCACCTTTCTCTCAATGCTAACAAATCTAAAATACTATTATTCACATCCTCAAAATCTTTCTCTTTTGATAAAAATTCCTTCCAAGTCCTTAGCCAAAGCAACTCTCCGATTTAAGTTGTTCCCTTTGCCAAACTACTCGGTGTAACTATAGACGAACACCTCAAGTTCAACATCCATATTCAGCAAATTATAAAGAAAACCCACAAAAACTAGGTATGCTATACAGGAACAACCACTTCCTCTCTACTTCTACCAGGCATACTCTGGCCTCTTCTTACCTCCTTCCCCTCCCTTCTGTATGTGCCCCGCTACTAACTAAGCTATCCTCTTCCATCACTTCCAAACTTGAAAGCTGTTATAACAAAATTTATAAATTTGCCACCAAAGCCAAACATTCTACTCATCACTGTGTTACCCTCCAGTCCCTCAACTGGTTAGAATTCACAAATTACCTGGACTTCCTCCATCTCACTACAGCAAATAGACTAATATTTAATCCAACCAAATGCCCCGCTCTAACTAACATCATTCCCCCATACATCCCAAATAGAACTCTCAGATCTGAACACCAAAACTTAATTACTGTCAAACCTAAACGTCCTGCTGGACAACTTCTTCTCTAATTCTCCTTAGATAAGAAATGGAACTCTCTCCCTTCCACTCTAAGGACAATGTCAAACACAAACAACTTCAAAACTCAGCTTTACACCTACCTCTCCTCCAAATGGAAAAATGGAAATGTAACTGCATTCTCCCTACCTAGAACTCTTTAACAAAAGCCCCTGGGAGGGTATCCTCCTGAGTTCCTAAGCACCTTATAGCTGGCGATAACCTTCTATAGCTAATTCCAATACGATCTCTCACACTCTGTAAATATTGTAAATAGCTTTTGACTTTTGACTTTAACTGCGTGAATTTATTAAAATGTATCTGCATAATATTTTTTCACTATGGACAATATTGCTTACACTTTTTATTATTTGATATGTATTTGTACTAGTACTTTTATTTTTATTGGACTGCTATCTTTACTGTAATCTTTTTCGTGGAGCTTTTCTCCCTGGGCCTCCACTGAAAATGGGCTCTCTGGGCCCAGTGGACTTCTCCGGTAATCAAACTGGAAATAAATTAATAAATATATATATCTGGTTCCCTATCAGAATCCTGAAACACTATAAGCCTGAAAGTCAAAATCCTGAAAACACAAAATGGACATACTGACGTCATTGTGGCTTTGCTATTGTTAGCCCTGTGGTGTTAGGTCATGCGTTGGGTCCGGGTGAGTGTGCGGTTGGTTTTATGTTAGGGTTTGGGGCGGTATAAGTGAGTTAGGGTTAGGGCGCAGGTTAGGCATGTATGCAATAGTGACAAATATTGGGGTTAGGGGCGGTTTAAGTGAGTTAGGGTTAGGGCGCGGGTCAGGTGAGTGTGCGATAGTGACGGACCTTAGGGTTAGGGTTAGGGTCAGGGTCAGTTGGTAGATATTAGTGTCTTTATAGTGACATATTAGCATTATTTGTGTTTTCAGGATTTTGACTTTCAGGATTTTGCATTTTGAGATTTTGCATTTTCAGTCATTAGTTTTCAGGATTTTGACTTTCAGGCTTATAGTGTTTCAGGATTCTGATAGGGAACCATATATCTATATATCTATATCTATCTATATCTATATATATATATATATATATATATATCTATATATATATATATATATATATATATATATATATATGTGTGTGTGTGTGTGTATATATATATATATATATATATATATATATATATATATATATATATGCATGTATATTTTTTTCTGAGGATTTTTTGTATCAGAGAGTGAAAGGATATGTCCATTCTTTAAAAGCATCTCAGTATCCCTGAGACTGACTAATATATAATTAATTATTTGTTAAAGGGTGTTTAGGTTTTATATAAAAATCCATAGATAAGACTTTTTTCTCAGTAAAGCATTTATAGACAGAATGGAGTTAGAATGTTGAACAAGAAAAGTTTGCTGTCTATTGTCAGATTTATCCCTGCTGGCTATACAGTGTTTGGTGCAGAGAGTAAGGAAAAAGTTATGACAAGATATGGAGAAAGTAGATAAAAGCAGGATGTATTTATTTGTGGTTTACTATCAAAATTACAGGTGAAGGTTCGGCGACCATGGGATGCCAAATTCCGGTTGAGTGAATCTCGTGTCACCGAACCTTCATGTTTGCAAGGTCCATTTGCATATGTGTTGTCGGTGTTGTAAGTAGAGATCACGGTACAGTGCTGATTAGGAAATTTACCCTTTTTCCTACTGTAGTACGATCTCTGAGTTGTTTGCAGGGGGTGTGGGGGGGTGCAGGGGGGCTTGCCCCCTGCAAAAACGTGTAGTTTATTGTTGTGCAATATGTTTGTACTGCTCACAACCAGAACTACAGCTCCTGTTCTTGCAGGTGTGGGGTGAACGGTATGTCGAATTATGCCAATTCTAATTATTGGCATGTTATTCTACATACTGAAAATCAGTAAAAGATTAGGGAAGCAGCCTACAACACTTAAACCAGAATAAAATCTAAGCAGTTCAGAAGGCCACAAAGAACCGCACTCCAAAGGAGCCCGCAAATATGTAAATACAACTTTTATTTTCACATTATATGAAAATAAAAGTTGTATTTACATATTTTCGGGAGTCTTTGGAGTGTGGTTCTTCATGGCTTTCTGAACTGCTTAGATTATGTTATTCGACATGCTGACTTGATCAGTGTTCTGTGTTCTGTCATGTTTTTTGGTGTTTTGGATGTTTTTTGTTTTGTTCGTCGCTCATATGATAGTAAACCTTTACTTGTGCATAATTATATGTAGGCCCTACAAAATGTTTTTGAACAGTTGTCAAATGTTTGGATTTATTTGTAAATTTGGAAGGATATCAGTCTTTTTTTTTTAACCTGGAAAAACAGTGGTTTAATTATAATTGTTAGCATTTATAATACAAGGGCTATACATTTCTTAAGAATGCACAGCTAGACTTCAAACGATACTCATAGATAAATTTATGTACAATAATTACCAAAGGCTGGGAGCTGCCTACCACTAGGTAAATAGGTTATTAAATATTTAGGACTGCAGACTTAGAGAGTAGTGTGAGATAGAAAATTGCATTATTTTAAAGACAAAATAGAGAGAATGATAGTTAAGTGGGTGTGGAAAATGGTCACAATGTATGGCAGTATGTTATTTATCTGAGAAGTTATATATTGATCAGTTCACAGCATATATGTTTGGAAGAAGTGAAAAAAATATATATAAATGCAATAGAAAGGAAGGTTTGCTAAGGGTAGATAAGAGGTGGCTCGAATGTGAGGGTTGGCACAAGATTTCAGAAGATATCTTACAGCTATAATTATTAACCAACAGCTGACAGGAAAAAAATAATGGGGAATTCGATTGGGTCTAACTGGAAGAGTAGAGGAAAGGGGCACACAGGAATGTTTTTCATAAGTTTGCAAGTCAGATAAGAAATGTATGGAGTCAGTTGTACAATTGTAAAGAATATAAGATAGAAGGCTGAGAAGTGTGTGGGGTGCAATGCCACAGAATGTGGAACAGACAATTGTCAAATGGCAAGTGTCAGGAGTAAGAAATCTAGAAGATTAATGGAGAAGGTTGGAGACAGATGGATTTAGAAAAAATGAAGGAGAAGTTTGGGATAGACATAGGTGGTTGGCTGTTTCATAGTAGGTTGGTGGAAATCATTAGGGATAGTGATGGAAAAAGTATGACATTGGTGATCAAGAAGAGGAGGATGAGTGTGAGGGCAGCACCAAGGATCAAATGGGGGAAATTCAAAAAGGATAATTGTGAGGTGATGTTCAGGGAAGAGTTAAGACAGGCACTGGGTGGCAGTGAAGAGTTACAGAATAGCTGGGTAACTACAGCAGAGCTAGTAAGAGAGATGGCTAGAAAGGTGCTTGGTGTGACATCTGGAAAGAGGAAGGAGAACAAGGAAACCTGGTGGTGGAAAGAAGAAGTACAGGAGAGTATACAGAGAAAGAGGTTGGCGAAGAAGAAGTGGGATTGTCAAAGAGATGAAGAAAGTAGGCAAGAATATAAGGAGATGAGGTGCATGGCAAAGAGAGAGGTGGCGAAGGCTAAGGATAAGGTGTATGAAGAGTTATATAAAAGATTGGACACTAAGGAGGGAGAAAAGGACCTGTACCGATTGGCTAGACAGAGGGACCGAGCAGGTAAGGGTGATAAAGGATAATGAGGGAAACATACTCACAAGCAAGGAGAGTGTGTTGAGCAGATGGAAAGAGTACTTTGAGGGGATGATGAATGAAGAGAATGAGAGGGAGAGAAGGTTGGATGATGTGCAGATAGTGAATCATGAAGTGCAGTGAATTAGCAAGGAGGAAGTAAGGATAGCTATGAAGAGGATGAAGAACGGAAAGGCTGTTGGTCCAGATGACATACCTGTGGAAGCATGGAGGTGTTTAGGTGAAATGGCAGTGGAGTTTTTAACTAGATTGTTTAATGAAATCTTGGAAAGTGAGAGGATGCCTGAGGAATGGAGAAAAAGTGTTTTGGTACCGATTTTTAAGAATAAGGGTGATGTGCAGAGCTGTAGTAACTACAGAGGAATTAAACTGATCAGTCACAGTATGAAGTTATGGGAAAGAGTAGTGGAAGTTAGGTTGAGAAGGGAGGTGATGATTAGTGATCAGCAGTATGGTTTCATGCCAGGAAAGAGCACTACACATGCGATGTTTGCTCTGAGAGTGTTGATGGAGAAGTACGGAGAAGGTCAGAAGGAGTTGCATTGTGTCTTTGTGGATTTAGAGAAAGCATATGACAGGGTGCCTAGACAGGAGTTGTGGTATTGTAAGAGGAAGTCGGGAGTGTCAGAGAAGTATGTAAGGGTGGTACAGGATATGTACGAGGGTAGTGTGACAGCGGTGAGGTCTGCGGTGGGAGTGACGGATGCGTTTAAGGTGGAGGTGGGATTACATCAAGGATCAGCTCTGAGCCCTTTCTTATTTGCAATGGTGATGGACAGGTTGACAGATGAGATCAGGCAGGAGTCCCCGTGGACTATGATATTTGCAGATGACATTGTGATCTGTAGTGAGAGTAGGGAACAGGTGGAGGAGACCCTAGAGAGGTGGAGATATGCTCTAGAGAGAAGAGGAATGAAAGTCAGCAGGACTAAGACAGAATATATGTGTGTGAATGACAGGGAGGATAGAGGAATGGTGAGGATGCAGGGAGTAGAGGTGGTGAAGGTGGATGAGTTTAAGTACTTGGGATCAACAGTTCAGAGTAATGGTGAGTGTGGAAGAGAGGTGAAGAAGAGAGTACAGGCAGGATGGAGTGGGTGGAGAAGAGTGTCAGGAGTGATTTGTGACAGATGAGTACCAGTAAGAGTGAAATGGAAGGTCTACAAGAGGGTAGTGAGACCAGCTATGTTATATGGGTTGGAGACAGTGGCATTGACAAAAAGGCAGGAGTCAGAGCTTGACGTGGCAGAGTTGAAGATGTTAAGATTTGCACTGGGTGTGACAAGGATGGACAGGATTAGGAATAAGTATATTAGAGGGTCAGCCCAGGTTGGAAGGTTTGGAGACAAAGCCAGAGAGGCAAGATTACATTGGTTTGGACATGTGCTGAGGAGGAATGCAGAGTATATTGGAAAAAGATGCTAAGGATGAAGCTGCCAGGTAACAGGAAAAAAGGGAGGCCTAAGATAAGGTTTATGGATGTGGTGAGAGAGGACATGCAGGTGGTTGGTGTGACAGAGCAAGATGCAGAGGACAGGAAGAAATGGAAACAGTTGATCTGCTGTGGCGACCCCTAATGGGAACAGCCGAAAGAAGAAGAAGAAGTGATGGAAAAAGTAGAAGCAAAGGTAGGAATAGACGGGATGGAAGGGTTTAAAAGTGGAACAGAATTGCTAAGGATACAGAATGGGATAGGTTTTGCATATTGGAAATTAGGGATAGAATCTTCTGAAAAAAGACTATAAATAACTTAAAGGATCAGTGGATTAAAGAAGGTGTCTAGTGTTTGGAGGATAAGGTTTGGGATGAGGTATGTAAAATGGCTTGGGTTCTGAAACAAACAACTCCAGTTGGTGATGCATACTGGAGATTGCTACACAGGTGGCACAGTATTTCAGTGCAAGCTTTTCAGGAAGGATGGGGAAAGCTAGCAGACCACTGAAAGTGTAGGGAGGAAATGCAGACCAGATGCATATGTGATTCTCATACAAATAAGTAAAGGGATGGGAAGAATAAACTCTTGGAACTTGAATAAAGATATGTGGAAGAAAAGCGGAAGTACTTTGAATATGATGCTGATTAGGAATCATCACAGAGGTGCAGGTTTGGGAATGTGAAGAGAGGCTGAGATGCAAATTACTGACAGAGAAGTAATGAGGATGAGAAGCCAAAACACGTAAATCAGTGGGGGCAGACGAATACTGGGAAGCTTCAGGTCTTCAGTGGATGCGGAGAATATGGAGAGGAATAAGTGAGGAGTTACAAAGAAAGATACAGGGTATGAAAAACGGGGGGGATTAGGCAAGAGGAGACAGGCTAAAACAGTGGGAAAGCATGTAATGTAATGCTTGAGGGAATGATTATAGGGTAATTATACAAGAAAATGGGATGACTCAATAATAATGTGTGCCTTATTTTTTTTTTTGTTTTGTTTTGTATGTGAAAAGCTTTCAGTTTTAAAATGGAATGGAAAACAGTAATGAAGGGTTACAAATACATTAGATGTAGTCCCATGACACTGAGATGAACAATGCGTGCATATTTGTCTGCCAATGCTTTGGGTTTATTTATCAAAAAGGAATGGTATATTGGAGCACTTGAAATAACAAAAAGAAATAAATAATAAAGATAAAAAATAATAGGTCATTCCATACTGTTTGTGGATTCTGCCTGGATTAAGAAGGCATCCAGATACAGACAGATACGAATTCCCAAAAGTCTCAGCTGACCGAAGACACAGGTTAAGGATTTGGTAAATATCTTGAGATCAGTACCAAATGGCAAAAAGACAAATCAGAAAGAGGAGTCCTCCATCAAAAACCTTTCATACAGGACAGCATGATAACTTGTTTTTCTTCTGACATTATCTTGGCCTGAAATAGTAATAAATGATGTATGAGTATCTTTTGAGTCAGGAATAAAACCCTTTTGAAAGTATTCCCAGTACAAGTCTCAGTAGCTATCTTGCTTTCAGTTGTCAGTAAGATTACATAGGGGATATCATCATAAGTTAAGTACTTGTTAAGCAGTCAATTTACAAATGCTTAACCCCAATCTAATAGATCTTGACTTTGAGTAAGTGATTTGGGAATACATTATAAGTAATCATTTAAAACTATATTGACTATCTGCCTACATATCACCTCCCACCACTCCAACTGCTGTCACTAATGGTTAAAATGCTCCCCTGTGAAGTGATTTCAGTCTGTACCAGAACTCTCGATCTTAAGAGTCTACCTTACAACATTCTTCTTGACTATTCATTTGTACAGCTGGTTAAGTCTCCCATTAAAACAAATACAGTATCTGGGAAACATAATTTATAGGGATGGATTTTTTTATAATCTGCAATTGAATTATTGAGCCTTCCATTTTTAGTGATCACTGTGTTATTACAACCATCTTCTATGCCAAAATGCTGCACATTCCTAGCACCATTATTAGAAATGGCTTTAAGACAATTCTGCTTGACTTAGCTTTGGAAGGTACTGGCTATCAGTAATACCACAGCGAGATTATGATATGGCACCTCCATATTTTAACAAACACTTCACAAAACAGGACAAATTATTACTACTGCAAAATTAGAAGGGTTAAGGACAAGACAGCATCATGGATTACTTCAGAGCTAAGCCACACTTTTATCAAGAGGAAAGGTAGGGTAATTATATTAACTTACTAACAGGATGACTTTTATTGTTTCTATGTTATTAGGAAGTAGTTTACAGAAATTACAGACACAGCTAAGGACTGCTTCTTGAGTTATAAGCAGGCATCCATGGTGCTAGAAGGAATTGCAGACTTTAAATTAAACCTTAGTAAAGCCAACAATTGGAACACTTTGGCTTAAACAGACTCATTAGATTGTGGATCACCAAAAAAATTAATCATCCCAGTAAATTAATGCAATACCTACCTAATCAAAATAAAAAACCTCAGGCAGCAGGCGGATACCAGCCAGAATTCTCTATTCCGTGTATCAAATCATCTAAGAGTTTAATACTTTCTTCCTGGTACTAACAAAATGTATTCCCAGTTAAACAGACACATTTCCAAAAATCTAAGTGTTTCCTTTTCTTGTCACTTAGATGGATACAAATAGCCGATGTTTTCAGATCTAGCAGGTATAGGCGGGTGGCTGACAGATGGCTCCACCACAGGAATTTTATTATACATACAGCTGCTGGGTTCTACAACCCTTCAAAATCTGTCATATTTCCTTAGGGATGGTGGGTGTGAATTTGGCTTTATGGGAAGGCTCAAAAAGAAATCATTTAATGTAAAAATAATTGAAGGAACAGCAAGTGTTTCAGGATCTGACAATTTCAGAAACTTACCATATCTAATTTGAGAGGATGATAAACATTGCTCCTTCATGACATTTAAAGTGCCGTCCAAAGAAATATCTTCTGGTACGGGGAAGATGCAGAAGATAAAATGTCACTGTGAACAGACTCACCCTCAAGTCCTATGAGAGCTCCTTTTTGATGGGAATGGGAATAAACTAGGAATGTACCATTTTTCTGGTGGGAATAAGCTAGGAATATACCATTTTTATCTGACATAGAAAAGGAAGGAGGAAGAATGGGACCTCATTTCCTTGTGTGACAGAGGAGACCTCAGAAATGGATGGTTTAGTATCTGGTGGTGACAGATGTTGCAAAAGCTAAAAATGTTCCCATAGCCACAGTTTATAATCAAAGTCATGAACACTGACTGATGTCTGAGGTAGTAGTGTCTGCCCCAGTGACCCAGGTTTGGATGTCTAGTTATCATGCTTCCCCTCCCTGAAGTTATTGCTCAGTGTAGGATCACCATCTACCCCGTGACATCTGTTTTTTTCAAGCTTCAGTACAAAATATCAGCTAATTCAGTTGATAATGGAGTTGTCATCAACTAGACAGTTTCTGGAGCCTGAAAGAAAGGTTATGTCAGTTACTGCCCAACCTAGGAGGCATGAAGAATGAGGGCAGCGCTGGAAAATAGCCTATTGGAAACTATAAAGTATATTCCTGAAGCACTATTCTCACCACCTTACTGGTCAAAGAAGTAGCCTGGTCAGGCCACTACAGTAAATTCAAGTACTGAAAGTAGCACAGGGACACAACTCACTGCTGCACTGAAAAGTGTTTATTCCTCCCAAAAGTATTACAAAACATTAAGGCCTGCTTTCTAGGGATGGCTTTGGGGTCACTGTTGAGGAGTGAAATCCTTTTAATCCACAGAGTCTGTAAAAAGAATTCATAGGTTATCCCACTGTGAATGAAACACAAGCATGGCAGAAAAGACTTTCTGACTAACTTGGACAATTTGAGGCTGAAAATGTGTTTTAAATGTTGTATGAAGCGCTGGAAACTCTTGACGGTGTAATGAGCAAACCCAAAGGCCACCAGGCATGACTGCCTTATCTTCTCCTCCTTATGGGGACAGATCATTACACAGAAGAAAAGTTTTAATGTACAGTCTAGTAGTTAAGAAGCTGTAATAAGAAAGCAAAAAGAAAAATACACAGCTATTCTGAAATCATAGAGTGGAAGGAAGGATGGCAAACTAAATTATCGATCATCTTGAGAATAGAAGCCAAAAGGGCGATGTGAGATCAGCTAATGTTCCAAAACTGACAGAAAAGAGGACTTTAGCTCTTTCATAGGTTCATAGGACGATACTAGGCTATTAGCCCAGAGGTATGTATAAGCCTAGCCAAGAATTTCGACCATGTTCCCTCAGAGTCAGCACCCATTTTCCCTGTCCAGCAGGGACACAGGTGGGATCCCAGGGGTATATTTTCCTTTTACCATCCAGTCATCCAGGTTACTCTTAAAGAGGGCTAGAGAGGTACTCTGCTTGACATGGAGAGGGAGTCTATTCCACCTGCGGGGGAGTTTTTGGGAAACAAATTTATCCCTGCAACAAGTTCTATTAATGTCACAGACCAGGTTAAGACCTTGCATGCAGGTTGTACAACTAGAGTTTGTCTTATGGATATGCAGCAACTCCATCAAGGGTGGGTCTGAAATGGCCTTGTATGGCAGACACAGGTCACCTCTAAGCAGTCTATATGAGACTAAGTAGATGGACAGGGCTTTTAGACTATCTGTATAGGCTAGGTGTTTTAAGACCCTGGATTTTCCTGGTCAGGAACCTCTGTGGTCTCTCCAACTGCTGCATGTGCTTGGCAAGGTACATGCTGAAGGCGGCATTGTACTCAATAATGGGTCTGATAAGGAAGGAGTACAGGGATGTTATGACCTCCTTGTTCCTGGATGAAATACCCTTATTTATGAGGTGGGCCATACAGAAAGCTTTCTGTACAACAGAGGCAATGTGGTGGCAAAAGTCAAGTTGCTATCAACCTGGGTGCCCAAGTCCCTCACGACTGATTGCATGCTTAATATGTTATTAATGTGATAATTAGTGGGGATGACATTTTCCCCAATGGGGATAACGATGCATTTCTTGGCATTCAGTTTGAGGCCATGCTTCTAGCAACATTCATTAGTTTGGGTAAGGCCCTCTTGGAGGATGTTCACATCACTACAGGAATTTAATACAGTGGCCAGCTTGCAATCATTTGCAAACTTGGTCAGCCACAGGACACTGGTTTTGGCTTGCACCTCAGAAATGTATATCCCAAACAGTAGACGCCCCAAGACGGATCCTTGGGGTACACCACTCATTACAGGTCTACTACTAGAGGTGGCTTCCCCTACTTTGAGTGGGTTCTATTAATGAGCCAGTTAGTACCCATCTGGTAACATATGGGTTGATGCCTAACTGGGAGAGTTTATCTATTATGCCTGAGTGGGGAATAGTGTCAAAGGCTTTGGCTAGGTCAAGGTAGGCGATGTGCACAGTCTTCCCCTCGTCCATGGCTTTGGTGACTGTTTCAAAGAAGTCGACCAAGTTTAACAGGCAAGATCTCCCTTTGACAAAACCAAACTGTGTGGGGTCAAGTGTTTGGAGGTTACCATCCCTGTTTATAGGGTGCATGATAATGTGTTCCATGGCCTTGCAGATCAGGATGGTTAGGCTACTGGGCCTATAATTGCCTGGGTCAGCGGATGCTCCATCTTTGTGTAGAGGGATGACAGTTGAAGCCGGTGCTCAGGCTTTGGTTGAATAGGGTGTCTAACGGAGTTCATGCCTGAGTTCATGTAGGATGCAGCCAGGGATGTTATTGGGTCCCGTGGAGACTGTATTTTTTGCCTTTGAGAGAGCATTAAAGACCTGCTCCCTGGTGATGAGGGGAGGGGGGCAGGTGCTGGGGATGTCCTGGTTTACTGATGGGTGGACAGGGGGGTGAAGTTTTCACTGAACCTGTCTGCAAGCAGGTTGCTATATCTATGGCATTTGTGTATTATATGGGAGGCTAAATGACTAAAGTGTGACTGATACATAGTCAGCTATCAAAGCTTTGTCACTGCATGGTCATTTCCATCAATAGTTAGCTATCTTTATTTACAAACCACAAAACCCAGACTATTATACCACCGGGAAAGAAAATTAGCACAAGTTGTGTAAACTGGAGCTGCATTTCATCTCTATCAAAACCCTGATGTCTCAACTAACAAAGCATTCCAACTGTGTGTTTTTACTAACTCAGGTGTATAAGAAATACTTGTTTTCACAGCGAACCCCCCCCCCTTTCATTCTGAGGTTTTATGACTTAAAAATCAGCACATTACCTAGTTAGCAGCACTGTGGGGATGACATTACTATTTCAGGGGTTCTCCCAAATATACAGTAATTTTAAGTTTAGTTAAAAAAAAATCTTACTTTTACATATGCAGTGATATTCTGTGTGAAACCAACACTAAAGTATACAAGTTGTGTGTTGCTGATTACAACAGTATAATAAACTTGTTGTGAATACTATTTATTAGATACACATTTTGCAGGTAGACTGTTTAAAGTAATGAAGAAATATGTACACAGATGTAAGATCAAAACAATAATTCATCACTGTTATTACAATGATTCATCACTGTTATTTTTGTAATGTATAGAGAACTAAAAGAAAGTGTTTGTATGTGTAAAACTGTACCCTGAAAGCTATCGATCTTAAGCACTTCTGTTATCAGTATATACAATTATCAAACATGCTGTTATTGTTAAAAGCACATACCTGTGGTATCCTGTGTAGTACATTGTTGTGTGGGAGTATTTTTTTATTCAGAATTTCTGAACAATCCCCCCTTTTTATGATTATAGGAAAGGAGGAGGTAGAGTTTTTGAATACCTCATGGCTCTTGTGTTTCATGCTGCTTTGTGGTCTACCTATGACTGAATATGGCTAGTTTAATCACAGCATCGCAGTGCTCAGATCTTTGATTTCTGCAGTAATACTAGCTAACCGTGGCAGCAGTCACTTTTTGTTCTTTGACTACTGGGGTGCAATTCCCTGACTGAGAATAAAAGAGTGCTGAACTCATGTGTAGGTTTTGATCTTCCTTCTGTGCAGAATGGTCAGCTTATTGTTTGTAACATTGCTAATGAAATTTTGAAGAATCAGCCATTATCCTTTCTCTGTAAATGTTATTTTTAGTTTAGATTGAGAAGTATTTCTGCTTGATACAGCCAGCATATCTGTTAAGTAGCAACATGTTATGTTTGTGCTTCACTATTGCTTGCATAGTTGTTCTTCATATTTATTATCCATCCACTGGCAAAGTTTCCATGAAAGGTATTATTTTCTCCACCTTCCTCACCTGTTGTACAATACCTGTTCCCATCTGAGGTTTGAGAAAAGCAGAAGCATGTTCAGGATCACATATATATTCTGCAACTAAATAGCTCAGGCAAAGTGCTGTGGCACTGCTGTCTTCATTCGCTGTTCTGCTGCATCACGTTTTTTGCTTTTCAGTGCTGCTCTTCTGAATCTTTTTGGACTAGCAAGGCCCCCATTGCTTCTCAGAACTTAGATTAATTTTGTGGCCCCTCTCATAGCTCTTTCTCCCTGCCACCCATTTTAACTCATGTCCCGTACCAAAGCACTGGAATGCAGAAGACAATTGCCAATGCCGATATCATGCATCTAGTAGTTTAAAATCTATATGGGCAAAGACTGGTGCCTTCCACTTTTAGACTGGGTTTTGCCCTAGACTAATGGATGCTGTTAAAAAGTTGTAGCTTTGTGGAAAACTTGGGTTTGCTATCATGAAGATCTAAATATGTATAAAAACAGAATAACTGGAAAAGGATAGCAAGGCAATATCTGTGTAACCCAATATTCATGACATTTTTGTAGAAAGGCCTTAAACCAGGCGATTAGAAACTTCAAACTTATTCTAAGCACATAGTTGATAAGGGTTGGCAGATGGAAGGAAGGGCACCAAGAAAACTTTTTTTTACTTTGCAGGTTCTTAACTGGAAGGTGTATGTATATGTATGTTGGTGGGGTGTGTATGTATATGTGTGTTGGGGAGGGATTGACTGGATATTCTGTACTGGCTATATTCTTTATTTCATCTGATATTACAACAAGACCACAGTTCTTTGTAAGTCTAAGATATTACCTTTTAAAACTGACCCCGCAATAATCATGCAGATGAGCTCACTGGCTTGCTTTTATTAGGAATTCATATTGGATAACATTTCCTGATTTAGTGTTGTGACAGTATGTTTATATAATTTACCAAATGGAACTGCTCTGCTCTTCACTGGAGTCCAGTGCAGCTGTGAAGAGATGTATAAAATTCTTAGTTTACTTTATGTGTCTGGTAATGTCAGTCCTATGACTGCAAGATTCACATTCAAAAAGGAGTTATCAGACCATTGCATACGTATGACCCCTGAAAAAACATGCATACATAGGCAGGCACCCTTCACAAAAACAAACAAGCAAAAAAAATCATGTTTACAAGGGAAGTTCTGTACTTTAGTTTGGTAGAGTGTACATAATTAAATTCATTATTAACCTTTATCACAGAGTTTCGATTTTATTTATTAGTCTTTGAAGAGGGATACAATATTTGGTGCTCCTTTGGTCGAATGACTCCAATTTTTTCTTTAAAATGTGTGAGTGCAATTGAATTTTGCCCTAAATATATCCTAGGTTAGCAGCAAACAGAATATCAATGAGTACTTGTCCTTCACTCAGCCAGTGACCTGCAAAGGCTGTAGGCAGCACGTTTCCCACAGGTAAAGAACAATACGTTACTCAGAAGTGGATGAGAAGCCACTGACTGCATCAACACACTTGGGAAAGTTTCTTGCTTGCCAGAAACATCTCATTCTACAGCATATTCAAAGACCAGCTTATGATAAAAATAGAGTGTTTTCACTAAAATGTCCTAACTCTGAAGAACGTTTACTTTGTCAAGTACATAGAGAAAAGATCTTGAGCATGGTTACTATACTGCAGAGACACGGAGGACCATTAATGTTATTTGTCAAGAATGTCATTAATGTCATAGACTAGAATAGAACTGAGAGATAGTTCCAAAACATCTAATCAACAACAAAGTAAAAGGAAAGTTAAAAATAAAGTAGTGCTATATCTAGCAAATTAATGACTGTTTTTTTATCAGGATTATTTTGTCTGCTGTCAGTGGCTTTTCATGGCTACGACCATTACTGGATAGTGCTAAGGAGACATTTTCCTTGAGGACTAAATTATAAGCTAGTACTCTGTAATTAAAAACAATAAATGGAAATGTTTCCTAGCTAATTCTTAGTGATGGTAAGATATAGAGCAGAACACATTACACCTGCTATTTTTCCTGCTATTTGGCATGATTCCAATGTGCTATTTTTGTAGCTGAAGCAACAGATTTTGTTTGAATACAACAGTATATCTTAGTTTTGCAGCACCTCTAGAATACAGTAAGGTAAACACTTCACATTCTTGGGCACAGAGTCCTTCTAGCAATATGCAAGCCTGTAGCTCTTTGCAATGAAACTGTTTAAAAAGTATGATAGCATTCTGGCATAATTGATATCTACATAAACAAGAAAAAGATTTTGTTTTTAACTGACTTAACCCGGCTAGCACCTCTGCAGGGATACAGCAATGAGAAAAATAACCTGCAGTGAGCAAATCAGGACACTGTTCAGATCACAATAATTCACCTTATCCATCACTTGCCAGCAAAATTTCCTATACGTTGTTGTGGCTTGAAGTGAAGCCATTTCTTTTATCTAACACTAACACTTCAAAACAGAAAAGGATTTGTGCCACAATTCAGCGATTAATAGTTTGATAAATATACACAGTCTTAACTCTAAACGTGCTACAGAAGAAAAGGTGTGCTACATCCTGCAGCAATTCATGTATCCTCCAGCAGAAGTGACTACAGTACTTGAAACTCCAAACATATAAATAAAATGTACACTACAGTGCCTTTAAGCATCTTGTAATTATTTTGTTGCATATACAGAAGGAAACAATGTCCAGCTATTTCAAGATAAAAATGTTAACTCTGTTAGAAGTGTAAAATATTGTATTGGTTTGATGTCTGGACTATATGACAGAATAAAGTTTAGACCACATTTTCTTTGTATCCAACTTTGACGTAATATCCCACCCAATATAATATTATCTAATTCCTCTCACAATTTTCATCTTCAGTTAAACTCTCAAATTACTAATTATTAGATTGCTGTTACAGCTGATTTTGAAAGGAATCAGGATGACACGCACAACAGTGACAGCAAGTGTTTGAGAAATGTGTCGCCACTTGTGCAAATCGATGAACAAAGCACACTGTACAAGAGTCATACAGTGTTGTGCGAGCACAGCATTTCTGCCATATTGATAAAATGCTCAGTGTGGGTACAGAACCAGGGTCTGCAACATAAAACAACAAATGAACTGCTGAACGACATTACCAGGCAGACACAGTAATTATATATTGCCAAATGTGGAAGCAAAGCATACCCACCATTCCTATTACACAGGTAGTTTCACACAGGTGTCCTGAAGAGCACCTACAGCACAGGCTTATATGAACAAACAGAAGAGCACACATGCCCCAGGAAGATGCATGTGTGTGTGGACTGCAAAGCTGCCAGGTGGGCAGCACACATTTGCTGAGAAAGGGATGGACGATCTGCATACCTTGAACAACAAACAGGATTAGAATGACATGCTAGGGAACTGGTTCCTATGGTATTGATACAGTCAAACTACAGCGTGAAATCATTGACTACTTCAGTAGCTACATATGTAGCACCCGACACAAAACAACTGTATACAAGTTACAGGACAATGGCAGTACAGCAACAGTCAGCATGCAACAGGAATCAAGAAGTAGATGTGTGCACTACATACGTTGATGCAGCAAGGAAACCACAGATGGATGCCTGTTATATTGCTGAGAAGTCACACAACAGCACAATATAGGTTTGCTGTAGAAGAAGCTACACGGAGAAGTTCAGGAGGTGGGCAGTACACATTTGCTGAGAAAGGTATGCAGGCACTACTAAGGAACCCTTCCCATCACTAGGGGAATTAGCTCAAATTATACAGTGCTTACTTAGCATGTGAGAGGTAGCAGGATCAATGCTTGCATTCTCCATGCTTTTTAGTGTAGAGTGCAATTCACAATTGAGTAATGGAGTTAAGAAAAATAGCAAAGAGTTGTCTCAAGCAGAATGCAGTCCAAAATGTGGATGTGCATAGTAGCAGGTGAAAAACAGTAATGTGATGGCAGGAGCAATGAGTTCATTTTTAGGGTTTGGTGGTTGGTATAATGGTTAAGGTATTTACAGCCACAAGGTACAGAGTATGATTCTCATCTTTGAAAGGGAAATTGGCTAAGCTTAAAATGACCTACAAGGGCAGTTAGCCAATACTTACCTATGAAACTATGAACTATTTCTCTGAATCCATAGTGACAGCAGTAAGAAGTCTGAAGAAATATGAATAAAAAGGTAAAAGGCAGCAGTGACCTTCCTGGGAAAATCATCTACATCACACATCTATGTGTAACAGCCTTAAATCACAGTTGCACTTTCAAACTTTATCATCACACTGCACACCAAGCACACAACAGTGGATTTGTGATATGCACATCAAATTTAAACTATTAGTCATACATGTGATTTCATTCATCAGGTACAACTTCCATAGGCATACCCACATGCCTTCCTGCTGATTAAATCTGATGTTTTAATTCTGCCATATGTCTTCGACCAAATGCACAGCACATGCATGTGACACTCAGTACTACATCCTGTAAGAACATTTTTACCCTTGTGTGTTACTTAATGCAGACATAAAACAAGACAGGCTTCTCAGAGGTCTTGTGTGAACTTAATGAATGTACTAGTGTTACCACCTGTCTCACTTTGTGAGGGACAGTCCCTTTTTGGGCAGTTGTGTCCTGCAAAAAAATTGAAAAAAATGGCAAATGTCCTGTGATTTTAGGACAAAAATATTTCCTAAGTTTTCTTTAATAGTTGTATAAAACAGTTATTTTTATCTGAAACACCTAAATGTTATATTAAATAGCATAAGCAACTCAAATGCTACAAGAATAAGCTTTTATTTTGTCAAAAAAGTGAAGTTCTATTCTTTGTATTTGTCATGGGTATGTTTTGTCCTGCAAAATCTGACATTTCTACAAAAAATGTCCCACTTTGGGCATTTGAAAAGGTGGCAAACCTATGTGCAACAAAATGTAGATACCTGCAGCTAATGTACATTGTGACAAGTTCTGAGATGTAAACAATGCAGATGGTTAAAATGGCCTTGCAGACAATGACAGCATTACTGATGGCATTAACATTTTGGCAGCACTGGTAAACCTGTCACCACAGAACACAGAGGCACCTTTAGTGAACTGTTCTTCACCAGATTGGTACAGACTAAGTTGCAGGCAATGCACATGAAGGAATAAGAAAAAGAGATACAGATTTTGTTTTTTGTGTTGATTTGCAGATTTTTATAGGTTTATAAGTACTAGACTAGCTGTTGTTTGGGGCCATTTTAAGTCTAGCCAATTTTCTCTTGTTGAGACTCAAACCCTGTACTTTTCATTTTTGAGATAAATACTTAACCATTAAACTAACCCCAAACAAGAGAGAAGCTTCTCTATCTGAACCGTGACTCATCCGTGCTCTGATTAGGAGCTCAATGTTCTTACACACAGTGGTAAAGAGAAAGCTAGTGATGAGAGCCACAGGTCAGCACTGCAGACAGCTGGTCACCAAATCTTCCCATTATAGCTGAGGGATGCATTTCTACAGTTCTAGTCATCTATGCTTTTGCGCACTGGAGGGAGTGGAGTGAATCCTGTGACAAATCAATAGGCATACTGAGCAGAATAAGGAGGGCTAGGAATGGGGCAGACAGCACTGAACCACTAGAGGGCAGCCTCAGCCTGTGGCAATTTTCAATAATCTGCCTGACTCATTCAAGCTATAATGTGTTGCTGTGAGTGAAAAGGCACCCTCCCTCAACAGGAGAAAAAGCAATAAGGTGGAATTTGAACCCACGCATGCACAGCACAGCAGAGTAGCAGCCCATCACCTTAACCACTTGGCCACCTCATCTAAAGGGACTCACCCAATATGGTGCTCAAACCCACCACCCTCAGATTAAGAGACTCATGTTCTATGAACTAAGCTAGCCAGGCCCAAACTCTGGGTTTATATTTAATAGTTTAAATGACACCGCACCATTATAGGATTTTTTTTTTAATGGAGCTTACACTATTTTTTTTGTCATGATAGTTTGTTTGTTGCAAAGGCAAGAAAAAAGGACACCCGTGTTTGCTAGGAATGCTTATTTCATTTAGCTTGCATTTTTCCACAGTGTCACTTAAATTCTAACTGGACACAAATTTATTTGGTAGTAATGTGAATATTCTGGTCACAAATAAGTGCTTTCTCATACAGTTCAGTCCTGTCAAGGATAACAATGGTAACACGGTTGCCTTGCAATTAATACCAATTACAGGAAGAAAATGTTACATCAGTAAGAAGAGGTAATATAGAAGAGGGACACCTTATATTTAGAGGTGATTTAGGGTCAGTTCAGTGCAAAGTCTCATGGGAATGCTTTGACAATATAAGAATATCACAGAAGACTAACATGAAAAATGTGGCATCTTATTTTAGACTGATTTTAAGTGCTTAAAACTGTTTGATAAGTGAAACAGATTTGTGCCAGTAAATAGTGAGACCTTCTAGCACACAAAACCTATGAATTAAAAGTGCTGTTGGTTTATGAGGAAAAGACGGTGCCAAAGTACTGTCTTCATCCTTTAGCTTCCAGATGAAAATTAAGCAGAAGGTTGAACACTCTTTCCTTTTCTCTGTGCTTTTTCTGTTACAAGTCCATTTTCATAAAACAACAAAATGATGGCTTTCAGATACTTTTTGCTAACGTATCACCCATTTACATAAGACAAAATACTATGTCCCTCATCCCATCTGTAGTTTGATCCTTCTGACACCTTCCCAATAGTATTTAACAGGAGTTTTGTCTTCTAACTCCAGAATGAGAGAATGTTATAATTGTCAACCCTTTATGTCCAATAATAAATATCAGGAAAACTCAAATGTAGTCCATTTAAACGTTATAAACTTACCTTAATGATAAAGAACATATAAATATACATACCCTTTGAAAAAAAACCTGTGGAAAACCAGCACATCCCAAGTGTAACTAAGGTTTACATATGTCTTCCACATGCCACATGAGATGGGGGTTTCCTATCAATCTTCCAGTCCTCTCTATGTACTGTTTCACATGACTCCCCCAGTTGTAGCTGAAATGGGTGACTTCACATCAGTATACTTGACTGTTAAAATAAAAATCTGAAATTGCCACAGACACTTGTAGTCATCCTAGGTCAATTCTGTCTTACACTTTGTATTCTTACATTTATATAATTTGCAAAACAAAATGTCCTGATAGCCTCTTTACATATATTTCATAGGTTTATATATTTGAGACTCTGGGAGCTTGATGTTGTGAATACCATGGGGGGACATGTGGGTGCCTAGGGAATCATCCCAGTCATTCTTGAAGGTATGCCTTGATGGGCAGAGTTTAATTGAGAGGGGGCGTTTATTACACAGTTGTGGGACTTTTTGATATATGAAGTTGTTGTGCTTGTTGTTACTGCTGGCATTATTTTGTACAGAAGGCTCAGTGACTTTTTGTGGTCATATCTCCTGGGTGTAGTCTAAGTAAAGGGTTTCAGATAGCAAGAGGTCCTTTAATGATCCATATTTAGGCAAATATCTCCTGTAATAAGGCAATAAGTTACAGAGAAGAGAGAGCTGCTGTAGTCTTTGGTTATAAGACAATCCTTGATGGTCTTTTATTCTCTTTCTGAGAAACCTTTGTAACACCTCCAGTTTCACCCACTGGCATATCTGAAGGTTACTGCTTAGGATATAGTGATTTATAGTTAGTGTGATAAGAGATCTATAATGGGGACAGTTATCTCTCAAACCCATGGCTATATGTGCATCAAATGAAAGGTTATCATCCACAAGAACTCCAAGCTCTTCTACTGTTTTGTCACCTCTTAAATGTTGCCCATTAATAGTGTATAAAGTCAATGTGAAGTTTTGCCAAATGCCAGCTTGCTATATTTTTTTGACATTAAAGGCAAGGTCATATCTACCTTGCCATTCATCTATACTTTTAAGGTTCTGTTTGAAGGGAGGTGGTGTCACCAGGGTTAAGGTTAGTTTGCAGTCATCAGCGTGGTTGGTATGCCTGACACTGAAGTTAGTTGTGACCTCTGAAAAAATAGATGCCAAAGAGCAGGGGCTCTTGGAGAAAATCTTTAGGGTCTCCTCAGTAGAATGCGGATGGTGAGGACAGAAGTCCTCTTGCTGTCACTTATGTGCAATCATATTGCCAATTGTGGACCCAAGATACCATGGTTTTACTTATTCTCAAATCATTGAGTTTGTGTATGATTCGGCTACAGGTCATAGAGCTGAATGCTTTAGCCAAATGGAAGTAAGCTGCATGGGCAGATAAACCTTCATCCAGGGTGGCAGTCACTCTAAAAAAAAGTTTAATTAATGTGGCAGTCACTCTCAAAAAAGAAAGTTTAATGAATATGGCAGTCTCTCTCAAAAAAAAAAAAAAGTTTAATGAATAACTATGCAAGATGCACTTTTGACAAACTCGTATTGAGTTAGGTCGTGAAGGAGGAGGCTTTCTGTGTCTGAATAAGTTCCCTGATAATTGTCTCCATCACTTTGCATAATATACTTGAGAGAGGAATTGGTCAGTTATTATTAATAGCATCTGTTGAAGAGCATTATCTGTGAATTGGAAGTATGGTACCTGCTTTCAGCAGGATAATGTCCAGTTTTTAATACTTTATTAGAATGAGTGTAAGGTGATATGCTAGGCTGTTTTTGATTGCACAAATGAGACTTCCTGTTATCTCATCTGTCCTATGGAACTTGTGCTTCTGATCTTAATAATGGCAGAGGTGATGATCATGGGTGCAATTTTGGGTGAGATTATTTTGCCAGGAAAAAAGGCTGTTTGGGCGTTCCATTTTGGCCTAGAATTTGCTTCAGATCTGTACTTTACTATTTTAGTTGTAGCTATTGGTTTTATGGTTATATCATTGTGTTCTAGTACACTGCATTTTTGTTCCTTCCCTTTAGTTTTTTTTTTTTTATGTGGTTGTAGAAAACCTTATTTCTGTCATCCATACTGATGTCAAGTTACACCTCATATAATGTGATTATTTTAGTGAAGATTTGTGGATAGAATTGACCTTAGCTTTGTTGCATTTTATAGGTAAAGTTTGTAGGTTTTGTATGCTCATTTTTTTTTTTTTATTATTTTTATAACTCCACCATTTAGGTTTATTGTAGAATTTCCATAATCATGTATCATGAAGTTGAC